>NW_027210954.1:0-127500 GCF_029030835.1 Brachyistius frenatus
ATGCTATAGTATGACTTTTTTATCATATTTTAGACGACATGCTATAGTATGACTTTTTGATCATATTTTAGACGACATGTTATAGTGTGACTTTTTGATCATATTTTAGACGACATGCTATAGTGTGACTTTTTTTTCATATTTTGGACGACATGCTATAGTATGACTTTTTTATCATATTTTAGACGACATGCTATAGTGTGACTTTTTGATCATATTTTAGACGACATGTTATAGTATGACTTTTTGATCATATTTTAGACGACATGCTATAGTGTGACTTTTTTATCATATTTTAGACGACATGCTATAGTATGACTTTTTTTTCATATTTTGGACGACATGCTATAGTATGACTTTTTGATCATATTTTAGACTACATGCTATAGTATGACTTATTTTTCATATTTTGGACGACATGTTATAGTATGACTTTTTGATCATATTTTAGACGACATGCTATAGTATGACTTTTTTTATCATATTTTAGACGACATACTATTGTATGATTTTTTTATCATATTTTAGACGACATGCTATAGTATGACTTTTTGATCATATTTTAGACGACATGCTATAGTATGACTTTTTGATCATATTTTAGACGACATGTTATAGTATGACTTTTTGATCATATTTTAGACGACATACTATAGTATGACTTTTTGATCATATTTTAGACGACATGCTATAGTATGACTTTTTGATCATATTTTAGACGACATGTTATAGTATGACTTTTTTTTCATATTTTAGACGACATGTTATAGTATGACTTTTTGGTCATATTTTAGACGACATGTTATAGTATGACTTTTTGGTCATATTTTAGACGACATGCTTTAGTATGACTTTTTTATCATATTTTAGACGACATGCTATAGTATGACTTTTTGGTCATATTTTAGACGACATGCTTTAGTATGACTTTTTTTTCATATTTTAGACGACATGCTATAGTATGACTTTTTTTTCATATTTTAGACGACATGTTATAGTATGACTTTTTTATCATAGTTTAGACGACATGCTATAGTATGACTTTTTTTCATATTTTAGACGACATGTTATAGTATGACTTTTTTTTATCATATTTTAGACGACATGCTATAGTATGACTTTTTTATCATAGTTTAGACGACATGTTATAGTATGATTTTTTTATCATATTTTAGACGACATGCTATAGTATGACTTTTTTTTCATATTTTAGAGGACATGTTATAGTATGACTTTTTTATCATATTTTAGACGACATACTATTGTATGATTTTTTTATCATATTTTAGACGACATGCTATTGTATGATTTTTTTATCATATTTTAGACGACATACTATAGTATGACTTTTTGATCATATTTTAGAAGACATGTTATAGTCTGACTTTTTTTTCATATTTTAGACGACATGTTATAGTCTGACTTTTTGATCATATTTTAGACGACATACTATAGTATGACTTTTTTTTATCATATTTTAGACGACATGTTATAGTATGACTTTTTTTTTATCATATTTTAGACGACATGTTATAGTATGACTTTTTTATCATATTTTAGACGACATGCTATAGTATGACTTTTTGATCATATTTTAGACGACATGCTATAGTATGACTTTTTTTTCATATTTTAGACGACATGCTATAGTATGATTTTTTTTTATCATATTTTAGACGACATGCTATAGTATGACTTTTTTATCATATTTTAGACGACATGTTATAGTATGACTTTTTTATCATATTTTAGACGACATGCTATAGTATGACTTTTTTATCATATTTTAGACGACATGCTATAGTATGACTTTTTTATCATATTTTAGACGACATGCTATAGTATGACTTTTTGATCATATTTTAGACGACATGTTATAGTATGACTTTTTTATCATATTTTAGACGACATGTTATAGTATGACTTTTTTATCATATTTTAGACGACATGCTATAGTATGACTTTTTTATCATATTTTAGACGACATGTTATAGTATGACTTTTTATCATATTTTAGACGACATGCTATAGTATGACTTTTTGATCATATTTTAGACGACATGCTATAGTATGACTTTTTGGTCATATTTTAGACGACATGCTATAGTATGACTTTTTGATCATATTTTAGACGACATGCTATAGTATGACTTTTTGATCATATTTTAGACGACATGCTATAGTATGACTTTTTTTATCATATTTTAGACGACATGTTATAGTATGACTTTTTTTATCATATTTTAGAGGACATGCTATAGTATGACTTTTTGGTCATATTTTAGACGACATGTTATAGTATGACTTTTTTTGATCATATTTTAGACGACATGCTATAGTATGACTTTTTGATCATATTTTAGACGACATGCTATAGTATGACTTTTTGATCATATTTTAGACGACATGTTATAGTATGACTTTTTGATCATATTTTAGACGACATGTTATAGTATGACTTTTTTATCATATTTTAGACGACATGCTATAGTATGACTTTTTGATCATATTTTAGACGACATGCTATAGTATGACTTTTTTATCATATTTTAGACGACATGTTATAGTATGACTTTTTTATCATATTTTAGACGACATGCTATAGTATGACTTTTTTATCATATTTTAGACGACATGCTATAGTATGACTTTTTGATCATATTTTAGACGACATGTTATAGTATGACTTTTTGATCATATTTTAGACGACATGTTATAGTATGACTTTTTTATCATATTTTAGACGACATGCTATAGTATGACTTTTTGATCATATTTTAGACGACATGTTATAGTATGACTTTTTGATCATATTTTAGACGACATGTTATAGTATGACTTTTTTTATCATATTTTAGACGACATGTTATAGTATGACTTTTTGGTCATATTTTAGACGACATGTTATAGTATGACTTTTTTTGATCATATTTTAGACGACATGTTATAGTATGACTTTTTGGTCATATTTTAGACGACATGTTATAGTATGACTTTTTTATCATATTTTAGACGACATGCTATAGTATGACTTTTTGATCATATTTTAGACGACATGCTATAGTATGACTTTTTGATCATATTTTAGACGACATGCTATAGTATGACTTTTTGATCATATTTTAGACGACATGCTATAGTATGACTTTTTTATCATATTTTAGACGACATGTTATAGTATGACTTTTTGGTCATATTTTAGACGACATGTTATAGTATGACTTTTTTATCATATTTTAGACGACATGTTATAGTATGACTTTTTGATCATATTTTAGACGACATGCTATAGTATGACTTTTTTTTCATATTTTAGACGACATGTTATAGTATGACTTTTTTATCATATTTTAGACGACATGTTATAGTATGACTTTTTTGATCATATTTTAGACGACATGTTATAGTATGACTTTTTGGTCATATTTTAGACGACATGTTATAGTATGACTTTTTGGTCATATTTTAGACGACATGTTATAGTATGACTTTTTGATCATATTTTAGACGACATGCTATAGTATGACTTTTTTTTATCATATTTTAGACGACATGCTATAGTATGACTTTTTGATCATATTTTAGACGACATGCTATAGTATGACTTTTTGATCATATTTTAGACGACATGTTATAGTATGACTTTTTTATCATATTTTAGACGACATGTTATAGTATGACTTTTTGGTCATATTTTAGACGACATGTTATAGTATGACTTTTTATCATATTTTAGACGACATGTTATAGTATGACTTTTTGGTCATATTTTAGACGACATGTTATAGTATGACTTTTTTTTCATATTTTAGACGACATGTTATAGTATGACTTTTTTTATCATATTTTAGACGACATGCTATAGTATGACTTTTTTTATCATATTTTAGACGACATGTTATAGTATGACTTTTTTATCATATTTTAGACGACATGTTATAGTATGACTTTTTTTATCATATTTTAGACGACATGCTATAGTATGACTTTTTGATCATATTTTAGACGACATGCTATAGTATGACTTTTTTATCATATTTTAGACGACATGTTATAGTATGACTTTTTGATCATATTTTAGACGACATGCTATAGTATGACTTTTTGATCATATTTTAGACGACATGCTATAGTATGACTTTTTGATCATATTTTAGACGACATGCTATAATATGACTTTTTTTTCATATTTTAGACGACATGCTTTAGTATGACTTTTTGATCATATTTTAGACGACATGCTATAGTATGGCTTTTTTTCATATTTTAGACGACATGCTATAGTATGACTTTTTGGTCATATTTTAGACGACATGCTATAGTATGACTTTTTGATCATATTTTAGACGACATGCTATAGTATGGCTTTTTTTATTATATTTTAGACGACATGCTATAGTATGACTTTTTGATCATATTTTAGACGACATGCTATAGTATGACTTTTTTTTCATATTTTAGACGACATGCTATAGTGTGGCTTTTTTTTCATATTTTAGACGACATGTTATAGTATGACTTTTTGGTCATATTTTAGACGACATGTTATAGTATGACTTTTTGATCATATTTTAGACGACATGCTATAATATGACTTTTTTTTCATATTTTAGACGACATGCTATAGTGTGGCTTTTTGATCATATTTTAGACGACATGCTATAGTGTGACTTTTTGATCATATTTTAGAAGACATGTTATAGAGTGACTTTTTTATCATGTTTCAGACGACGTTATCGTATGACATTTTCAGATTGTGGACGACATGCTATAGTAGATACGATAAAAAAAAAGTCATACACGGTCAGAAACATAAAAAAAATATACCAACATAGCATTTCATCCAAAATATGCAAAACATTAATACTACATCCTATATTATCTTAGATGAAACTATTCACGCATAATAAAATGAGTCAAGGAAATAACGCTCCATTTGTTTACTTTTTTGGAAGTTTTTTTTTTTATTGTTGATTCATCGTCATAAATCATAAATAATATCATGAAAACAACATTAATATATAAAAATATACATGGTACATTAATTGAAAATAAATTTCAATACATTTTCAACCAAGTGGTTTTGTGCCTTGTAAGGGACCGTTTACAAAAACATTACACCTATGGTTAAAAAAATTTAAATAAAAAACTTCTTACTTTTTCAGGTAATTTGTATTACTTTTACAAAGCAGAAAACTACACTCCCAATTTCTATACCTACTTAATGCATCTAACGACAGACAATTAAAGAGAGCAGCATTCATTCTGGCAAAGCTGTAAAACAGAGTAATTTCCTTCTCATTATGCAGCTTTTAAAAAGGCACAAAGAACGATTCAGCTGCTTGTCCTTCGGTCTCAATAGAAATGCTGAAGAAGATGAAGTGAACACTTAAATCCTGCTGACTTTGCACATTATAATTCTAGCAATAAGCAGCACAGCCCAAACGTGAACTGAGGACTGGTGTTACTTACTGATGAGTGGAAACCATGCGTACCGGTCGAGACTGTCTTTAGATGTCTGCAGGTTATGTGACGAGTCCGTCGGTCCGTCGGTCCATCAGTCGTGGGCCTTTTCGACTCTGTGGCTCCACACCGGCTTGCGTTTCTCGATGAAGGCCCGGATGCCCTCCTGTCCGTCCCTCAGCGCCAGGTTGTCGACCATCACCTTGGAGGCGGTGGCGTACGCCGCATCTCGACCCTGAGCCATTTGTCTTTGGACGAAAAACAAAAGTGGGGGAAGAGCACGACACGGTAAATGTTTTTATGTCGTTTTAAATCTGATCTTTTGCCGCCCGTTATTTTCACCAGCGGAACCGCTCACCGTTGGAACGTGGCCTTCCCGAGGGCGACGACGGGCCGGCTGGCCCGACACACCCGCCGGGCGATGCCCAGCGTCTCCTCTTCCAGCCGCTCCTCCGGCACCACCTTGCTGACCAGACCGTGCAGCAGAGCATCGTGGGCCGAGATCGGCGTTCCTGTGAACAGCATCTCCATGGCAACCTGGTAGAAAAAGAAGGACGCCAAGCTGGATTTAGTTTTCAACATAAAATGACAAAACATTTTGTGTGATTATGCCTCTCACTTAGGTTTATTTAGGCAGGACATTTTACAACTAAATAATAAACTAGTATCCGAGTTAATAGTAACAGCAGATGTGAAATGAGAAGGGCAATAGCTCACTATAATTAAAATTTTATATTAGGAACCAATCAATAAATACACAACTAAATCATCCAAATTTTTGCAAATTATGTTAAAAAAAAAAAAAATAAGACTATAACCAAACTTTTACTTTAAAAGCAGAACTTTTAAAAGAAGTTGTTTTAAAGCAGCTAAAATAAAATGTATAACTTTTTTTTCTTGCAGTTTTGTCAACATACATCCAGGCAATATTATACAATAATACTGAATTACATATTTATACTTTTCTTGATTTATCTTTTTTGTTTTTGAAACAATATTTCTATCTCTCTGTATGTCTTGTGAATTAACAATAAAGTTGACTTTGATAACGTTGAGACTATTTCCTCTATTTAAAGTAATAAATAATTCACAATAATACCACCCTGATCTGACATGTAGTAATTACTTAAAATGTTATTACATTTAGATAACACGTAGGTCTAATAGAAAAAGTTGTTCTGTCATGCAAACATCAGAGTATTCTTGTTTTTATTAAATAAAACTGTCACTTGTTAAATAAAAAGAATAAAAAGGTAAAGTAGCCGAGTGTTCGTGTCTCACCTTCCTCGGCACCGCTCTGCCGATGGCGACCGCCGGCGTCGAGCAGAACAGACCCACGTTGACGCCCGGGGTGGCAAAGGTGGACTTCTCCGTCACCACGGCGACGTCGCAGCTGGCGACGAGCTGGCAACCCGCCGCCGTGGCGACGCCGTTCACCATGGCGATCACTGGAACGGGTATGTCCTGAATCAGCGTCATCACCTGAAGCGCGAGAGATGGCAGATTATTTACGTTTACGTGTTCAGCAATTTAAACGGATGAATAACAATAAATAAAATAAACATCAACTCTGTCACTTTCTCAGTTCATCATTTAAATAAAAGTCAACAGCTGCAGCTGTGGTGTGAAAAAGGTTCAATTCAACCTGGCAAGGAAGCAACGTGGGCCCTCGATAGCTAAAAACAAAAAAAAAAAAATTCTCCTTGTAAATTTATGATTTTATAATCTCAGAGAATATTCAATCTTTAATCTCAGAAACTCTGAGATTTAAAAAAAAAAAAAAAAAACTCCGACGATGGCCCTGAGACGCTGCCGTAGTTCTTGACACAATGCATGATGGTAGAAAAATGAAGACAGGAAAAGCAAAGACAGGGGAGACAAACTGACCTCTGAACAGGTGTGAAACACCTTTGTGTGATAATCTCGACCGTGAGCCGACGTCAGCTCCTTCAGGTCGTGTCCGGAGGAGAACACGGGGCCTTTGGCTGAAACACACACATTAAAAAAGGTAAGAGACCATCACCTTCCTGTCCGTCACACACTCAGGATTAAAAAAAAACCTGCCTGATATGACGATAACTCTGAGGTCATCGCTGTCAACATCAGTCAGGATGTTCTCCCGGAGGGATTCCAGCATCGACAGAGACAGAGCGTTCCTCTTCCTGGGATTGTTCAGTATTATCCTCCTGGAAGAAAAAGTTTGTAGTTTGAGTTTCACTGCAGTGTCCATTAAAGACGCTGTAACACGGGGGATGTGCAGCTGTATAACGAACTTATCTGCTGTTAGGTGGCCAAAAAAAAAAAAAAAAAATAGGCACCTGGTGCCTTATAAAGAAAAAAAAATCAAAAGTTATTCCCTAATATCTTACAGTCATAACGAGTCGCATGGAAAACACAGAAAAGGGGGAAACAAATCTGGATTGAAATACAGGACAGAAACTGTTTGGCTGTTACCAGAGAAAACAATTCAATCCAGATTTCTCAGAAGTTCTTTGCTTGATCAGGTTTCACTGCAAGGTTTTCTTGTTTTTCTACATTTTTTTTTGCAGTCTGCTAAATGAGTCACGTGATCACTAAACAGGTGGCAGCAGGTACCAAGTCTTGATATTTTATTACGCAAAAGGGCGTTTCACGCAAATTATATGTACGCCGAATTTATCTTAAGACCCTGATATATACATGTAAACGCTGTAAGTACAACTGCAACACGCTGCTGTTGTTAAAAGTGTCATTTTCTCCGTAAATACGACGTTTTGTAAATGGGGGTTCCTCCCGGGGAATGACAGCTCCGAGACGGCGGACACATTTAACTACCGCACCTGATTCCGTCGTTCTGCTGTCTCACGGTCAGCGGCTCCGGTTCGGCGTGAGAGTAAAAACGAGCACCGGACAGCAGCGTCGTTGTCCTGCTGAGCTGAAATACGCCGAAACCTCGGCACAGCAAACTGCACGCCATGTTGTGGTCAGTTTCCCCCAGCTTCACCTTTCCCACTCTCACTTCCGGTACACCCGGAAGTGAGAGTGGGAAAGGTGAAACTTAAAAGTGACGCAAAAAAATAAATAAATAAATACATGAAAAAGTAAGCCATGTAAATTTGGCAAGTTTCGTATGAATTTGATGTCGATATCATAAAGTCCAAAAGGAGACAGAATTTTTTTTTGGGGGGGGGAAAAAACGACAAGAAGAAGAAAACGGTTTGGTCACGTGATTCACGTGGTACCACTTAGAAATTAGTGTTGTTGTTGTTTTTTTTTTAAGACATTTGTTTGTTTAAAGAAAATAAATACAAATGTAATATAACGATCTACTGCAGAGAACAAATAACACTTTTTTTTATGAAACATATGTAAAATCTCAGATTTTTAACCTGAAAGAAAACAAATATATTTTTATTTATTTATTTATTTATATCCATTTTTTTTTTTTTTCAAGCCAAAATCTGAGCTGATTTTATATTCTGGATGTTCACTTGTTTACTTCTATTAATTATTAATTGACTTCTTCTACTTTGGGTCGTTTCAGATATTGAAACTATATTCATGTTAAGTTTGATGTGTTTATTGTCAAATAACAAAGACAACCAGCAGAAGCACAAAGTACACTTCAGGAGTACACACAGTTGGACCGTCGCTTTGTCATCATCATCATTAGTATTTGAACTGTGGCTTGAATCAATAATATAAAATACCACCTTTTTTCTGTACATCCGTCCCAAGTGTGAGGTGAAAGTTTTCAACGTAAAACTGAAAAGATATTTAATTTACTGTCAGATATTTCAGGAGCTGGAACCAAAAACTTGTTTTATTGTTTAATTGACTTAAATTCACTTTGTTAGTAAAGCAATTTACACGTTTAACAGCAGAAAAGTGCCAAAGAGTTTTATTTTAAAATCAAATATAAAGTGCTGAATGTTGTTTTGGGTTGTAAAAGATCAGTCGACTTTTCTTTGTTGGAGAGAAAAATAATCCTTTTTAAATGTGATTGTTTGTCTCTGGTTTGCATTTGAGGGGTTTTTTCTGTCCTGTTAGCTGAACCGCGTCACTCCGTGCAACGTAAACACGGGCGACGTCATCAGTCCGGAGACGGCGGGGAACAGAAGCGGTCCCAGGAGGGAGACGGACACGCCGACGCCGAGGATCCTCCTCCCCGCCAGGAGGAGCAGGGCGGCCTGACGTCAGGTGACGGCGTTCATGCCCTGGCTGCCGTCGCTCGGGGTGAAGAACTGGACTTTGGGCGAGGCGGCGAGCCCCGAGTTGTTCCTGCGCAGGCCGCCGCCGCCGCCGCCGCCGCCCCCCCCTGCGCCTTTACGCATGGAGTTGTTGCGCCGCATGGAGTTGCGCTTCCTCAGCGAGTTCTGGTGCGACAGCTCGCTCTTCTGCAGCGTCTGGATGAGGATGGACGGCTTCTCGTCCAGCTCCCGGGCGCTGCAGCGCGGCGTCGCCACCTGCAGGAGAACCAACGCAACAGCAGGCGGGAAGGGAAGATTGGGGAGATTTGTGAAAAAACAATCCTCAATGATGTTTAACTTTAAAAAGAGGAGTTAAAAACGCTCGTGAGAATGTTTGAATGAACTGGAAATGTGATTCCTAGTTTCTCCTGTTGTTGTTTTTTTTTTTTCCATAGATCGTAATGGTAAAATAAAAATAACAAACAAAGCCTCAATCTGACTGTACATGTTTGGAGCAGGAAGTGACCATATTTGGACGAGCTAAGGGGAAGCAAGCGGTGGATCTGGCCCCGCCCAATTCAACCAGAGCCATGACTGCACCACAGGCCTGTCAATCAAATAGACAAAAAACATACCACTTTTCGAGGCTTCTCTTCTAACTAATGAGGGATTATTTTCAGATGGACCTCCAGAAAACTAAGAAGAAGGAGTGACTTTAGCTAACAACACCGAGATAACTGATGGACACATTTTATTCACTTTGGATTTGATGAGAGAAGTTGAATGGGAGTCTATGGAGCCGGAGGCTTTTTGGAGACGACCTCTAGTGGCACTCGCTGGTATTGCAGCTTTAAGGCACTTCTGCAATCGGCCTAATTTTGTTCTGATAATTTGAATACAAAGATTTTCACCTTGACTGTGTTGCCAAATTTGGAGTAGTCCACCGAGTACACGCCCTCCTCCTCCGTTACTATGGGAACGAAGCGGTGGCCCCACTGGATCTCCTCGGAGACGTAGGAGGTCCGGGCCTGCGTGGTGATGCCCGTCGTCTCCACGACTCCCTCCAGGATGACGATGACCTCGAGGTCGCTGCACTGCAGCTCCATGTCCAGACAGTTCGTACAGCGGGCTGGCGGTTACCACGGCGACACAGGTACCATTAATTTACACGCGTTTACGTATGAATCTTTTTTTCATACAAATAAAACCAAAAAGTGTTTTCCATGGTAAAAAACAAATATTATTAATTATTTTTAATTAATAATAATTAATTATTGTAACCTGTTTTTGTCGATGATGTGGCAGATGATGAGCGGCGCGAGCAGGAAGAGGCTGTTGCTGGCGACGGCGCTCTCCGTCTGCACGTCGATCTGATGGATGGGGATCACCTCCCCCTCCGGCGTGGTCGTCTTCCTCACCACCTGAGCGATTTATCACCTCATTTAAATCTCCTTTCTTTTTCTTACGACTTTTAAACATGCAGGTCAATAAACAGCAGAATATATATATTTATATATATTTTTTAAAGTAGAATAAAGGCGACGGGACACCTGCAGCCGGACGGTCGCCCCGATGATCATGCTCTTCCTCAGGTCGCCGATCCGGATCATGAAGCAGAGGCGGTTGTTCCTGACGGCGATCACGGCGTGACGGCTGAAGATCAGCGTCTCCGCTCGTCGGTTCGACTGAGCCGTCTTCATGAAGATGCAACCTGAGGAGAGGAAAAACAACAAAAAAACGCACAGTCAGCGAGATCGACCCCGACACGTGACACGCGTTGTTAGTTAATACAGAGGAGGGAGGGGCTTCATCGTGTCTGTGGGCTTCATCAGGATACATTTTAATGTAGTTACTAATCAATACATGCTAAATATTACGCACGTGTTATAAAAACCGAGCAGTGCATTGTGGGTGAGGTTTTTTTTGCCGTTATTTCAACACGAAGAGGTTCAAACTGGTTCCTACTTTTGCTCAGTAATATTCATGAGGCTCAGCAGATAATCTGGAATATGATGTTTTGAAACCAAGATGTTGACTTTCGGGTGGATTGATGACATCATGGTGATGTCATTCTAGTTCAAGTAAAAAAAAGAAAAAAAAAAGAAACAGAAAGAAAATAAATAGAAACAACAACACTTTGCAAAACGTCAGAATATGCGTCCGCTGCACGCTGACTCAGAACTTTTGTGTGCGATGACCACTCGTGGCCAAAGAGGGCGCTGTTGCTGTTGCTGCTGCTCGGGATATATAACGATGCTTTAAAGTGCAAAATAATTTCATTCACAACAAATCATTCCTCGAACTGTTTTTTGAAGAATGAAACAAGCTAAAAATTTGAATTATCTGGAACATTTTTGCCCAATTTTGTCGCGTTAGCGCAAATTTGTCGAAGCCTCCTCACCTGATTGGCTGTTCCTGAACCGGGTAATGAAGCCGAGCACCACATTTTAGGCCATTTTAAAGTGATATAATCTGGACTTTTCAGCTTTGTGAACCAGTTTTTAACCCGACCTTTCTGACCTTTAACGCCGGCGTTTCTAAAACTCACCCAGCATGACGGCGTTGATGATGAGCCCCACGATGTTCTGCAGGATGAGGACGGTGATGGCCGTCGGACACTGCTCCGTTATCATGCGTCCGCCGAAGCCGATGGTCACCTGAACCTCGATGGAGAAGAGGAAGGCCGACGTGAACGACCTGCGGAGAGGAGGAGACGTTCAGTTCGATCACAACAGTTTCATTCTGCCATTTTATTTTAGAAAAGAAAAGAAAAGAAAATTCTCATCCTGCAGCTTTAAATATCGGTGATGTTTACTGAATTCAGGACATTTGCCCCCATTTGAGGCCTCATTTCATTTGTGTTTGTTTAGTTTTGAGATTCAAAAAGGAACAAAACAGAAACAAAAACACAACACAAGTGGATTTTTTTTTCTTTCATATTTCCTCAGATAATTTTCATATAATATTCAGAGGGGGATTTATTCAGGTAATAGTACCAATAAGACAATATAAAAAAAAATACTATTTGACAAGTAAAACCCTGCATTTAAACTGAAAGTACAGAACTGTTACGACCTAAAAGTACTTTAAAGTTGTTTGATTGTCAAATATTAGCGCATCATTTCAATGTCGCAGCTGCTCGGTGCAGTTTTAACTATGGTTCAGTGGTTCCCAACATAGGGTCCAGGCCTCTCTAAAGAGTCAGAAGACACATCTTAAGGGTCCTGAGATCTTTAACAGGAGATGAAAGAATTGTTTTATAACTTTCCAGCTCTATATAGGAAGTAGAAGGAGAGGAAGAGATGTGACTGACAGGAAATGGTGTGGAGAGAAAGGTGAAGTGAGGACTGGGGGGGAGGGGGTTCAGAGGGAGGCGCTAAAAATCCCTCTTTAGGTTGCTTTTATTTCCACTGGAATAAAAGGGAGCAGACGTTTCATAACTTTCTGGCATAATTAATGTCTTTTTCTTTCTTAGCTCCTCTTCCTCATTTGAGTTTAAAAATGGAAGAGGAGAAGAAGATGAAGAGGAGGAGGGAGGTTTGGATCAAGAGAGGATGGATGGTGAATAAAACATACAGACAAGTCACACCAAACATACTTTAAAGAATCATTTCCCAGCTTTCATAATGTTGACAGAGGTTTGTAATGTTTCTTTACTTGACGTCGGTGACGCAGTGGGTCTTGTTCTGCCGAACCGGGTCCAGGTCTCCGTGCGCAAACGCCACGAGCCACCAGCTCATGGCGAAGAGCAGCCAGCTGCTGACGAACGTGGTGGTGAAGATGACCAACGTGAAGCGCCACTTCAGGTCCACCAGCGTGGTGAAGACGTCCTGCAGGAATCGGCCCTGCTCGCGGATGTTCTTGTGCGCCAAGTTGCACGAGCCGTTTTTGGCGATGAAGCGCGCCTTGTTCACGCGGTCCCTGAACACCGGCTTGCGCGGCAACCGGGAGGCGAGGCCCGGCAGCCCGAACTCCTCCGGGATGATGCTTTTCCTCGCCAACATCTCGAGAAGAAGTAGAAGAAAGAGTCAAAGTTTTACGTATTAAAATCCGTCTTCAGTGCGTCTTTACGCGCGGACACAACATGTCCACCTGCAGGGGGAAAAAAAACGCTCGAGGACGCACGAGTCGTTTTCACCTCCGTCAACTTCCAGGGATGTTCCGGAGTGAGTGCAGCGCGCCGCCTCCGTTCAGCTCGTCTGGAGGGCTGGGACGGTCTCCGCGCTCCTGTTGACGTAGTCCAACTTCCAGAAGCCCAGACCCGCTCAGACCAGCGAGCTGCTGCCCTCAAGGACTTCTCAAGGACACATCGACTCAGACGGTTTTTTTTGTTTTTTTTTAAATACAGAAAGAATCTGTGAACTTTTGGCACGTTTCTCACAACCTTCAAAGCATCACATGAAATCTCTTCATAGATTAAATCCCTTTAAACACGAACGTCCCTGATGGACAGATACACATTTCCATCTTCACATTATATCAACTTTAAAGGATTTTTTTTTTTTTGATGTGTAAAAACTGGAGAGTGAACCAACAGGTGGAAATATGGAACCATCTATTAAAATCATTAGGTCACATTTGATCTCTGTTATGGCCAATTAATTATCATTTTACAGAGTGATAGGTGCTTTGATTGTCGCTCAGATTGGAAAATGAAAGTTCATCATAACTTCTATGTTTTCTATCTTGTTTTAGACATACGAGCTTAAATAACTGAGTACACACAGCTACCTTTTTTTTTTTTTATAGCAGCTGAAATGGAAATTTCATGCACAAAATGAGCATTTTTCCTTCAAATCTGCAGTCAGAGTGATTTTCATGTAAAATGAAATCTATGTCTTTTTTTTCTTTCAGTGTGTTGAATCATTCTGAACAATTTTCTGAATTGTAATTGTGTTTTTAAAGTAGAGTAATTAGACAGGAAAAGCTACAGAAACTTCCTCCAGGCTAAATGTCAGTTTACTCCTCTAATAATGGTTTAAGAAAAATAAAAAACATCTTTGAGAAAACATAATTTCAATTTTATTTTTGCATATTTATGTTTAAAAAAAAACAACCTTCAAATATCCTTTTGCCTTTATGTCTTGATATCATTTCTTATATTGTATTTGTTTTATTATCAGAATGGAATCAACTTTTAGCAGTTTGAGATTTGGCCACCAGAGGGAGACATTTAGCAACATATCATATATTAGCCAGCAGGTTGAGGGTCATGTGCTGTAAAGTTTAAATAACATCAAAGCCTCAAATCACTCAAAACCCTTTTTATTATCATTTCAAGTGTAAAAAAACAAAAAACAGTAGGCACACATAATTATACTTTGCTATTTAAAATCCTTTGATATGCAGGCTACTAAATACAGAATGTACATTTAGAATAACAATAATAATAATAACAATAAAAAAAATCATCTAAATTTGACCTGTAGCTGCAAAAACTGTCAGTATTTAAGTTGCATTGTGTAACAGTCAATATGTGCATAGATCGGTAATAATGTGACTTTAAAATAGAAAAAAATATTGTCTTTTATTTGTTCACCGAAATCTAAAGAAGGAAAAGAAGACTTTAAGAAATTAAGAGATTAAATGAGATCATTTGAGTTATTAAACGGTATAAAAGAGAATAATTAGTCAAGTCCATCAGTGCGTACTGAAGTACAAATATGGTTCTGGGGTGTGAAAGGAAGGATTTAAAAAGGCGGCAGGTTTCTGGCTCGTGAACACAGACACGAGTACAGAAGCTGAAACTAAACTAAACACAACGAGATTTATGAAACGAAGTCGCGGGCCAAAACCACAAAAAAAAAAAAAAAAAGGCAGCGATTAAAGAGCGGGAAGAAGAAGAAGAAGAAGAAGAAGAAGAAGAGGAAACGCAGGGAGTCGACCTGTTGTCGCAGACGTGGAAACTTCTTGAGATGAGTAAAAAAAAACATTTAAATATTGTAGTTTGGCTTTCAGTCCGTACAGTACGAAGTCATTTAAAAAAATCTGAAGTGACTATAAACAATATAAAATAATACAAAGGGACGATAAGCACCGCTCCCGCAGAGAGATGACGAGACGAGTCAGTCGTGAAAGTCGTAGTTATAAATTTGAAGTATTTTATAAGTAAAACAGCTTAAACGTAAAACGTTATCTTCTAATTCTGATTTCTTATCTCGTATATCTGGAGGAGGTCGGCTGTCAATCATCGCTGCATCAGAGAGGAAACGATCGACTCCATTTTTAACGTCACGAGCTTCAGTATAAATATGAGGATTTTTTTTTTTTCCTCCCTAAAAAAGTAACATTACGTTTTTAAGCTCGTGAGATGTGAAGTTAGTCGTAAAGGTGATGTTTGTTTACGCTTTTGGAAAATTACATGAGCCGAATTAGCCGTTAGCGGTTTCTTTTTGCTGCGAATCGTTGGATAATAATCGATAATAATCACTGAATCACTTCGACACTGAAGAAATATTAAAACACGATGATTCTCAGGCGGTTTCTGAAGAGCTCCGGTTTCAGTCTCGCCCTTTTACAGAATCGCGAAAATTTTTAGCTGATTTTTATTTTTATTTGTTGCATCCTCAGAGAGAGAAAAAAAAGGAAAAAGGGTCATTTAGGATTTGCTTCGGGTGTATTTCCACCTTTATTTCAGAGTTTGTTGCCGACACGTCCGTGTGTTTCGTAGTTCTTCCACCGTGATCGTTTCCTCGCCGACTTCAAACATTGTTGAATTAAGGAAGTTACAAAAAGTCTCAAATCTCCTTTAAAAATTCCACTGATGTCAATTTTCCCAAACTTGTTCCGGAGATGAACAACAAAACAAATCCTCTTCTTGGGTTTGAAAATAATAATAAAAAAAAGTTGCATTAAAGAGACATCGTCCGGTCGGTCTTCAACTTTTCAGTCCGGCACAAAGTTGCCAGAGCAAGTTTATAAAAACGTTGTTTCACCAACGGCCTCGTTTCTTTCAGCGTTACGTCTATAAAATGTGGCGCAGAAAACATCGAGGTCTAAAATATTAAAGAGGACCTGTTATGCTTTTCTGTAAAAGTTACCTTATCGTCACTTACGTAGAGTCTTGCCGTTGGTTACTGCCTCTCACAGGCTTCCTGGAAGTTAGCCAATCAGGAAACCGGGTTTTCAATGGGCGGGGCCTTAAAGAGACAGGAGCCAAAGCTGCTCGTTTCAGACGGAGCATTTACCGACTTTTCAGTCGTTGCATGTCGACCTAATTCTTGAAACTACCAAAAGAAACCTTCAGCCAATCAGCATTGACCACAGCAATCCCACTGGTCTCTGATTGGTTAAGAGTGGCTGTTCAAACGTCAACGTGAACAGGGTTTCCAGACTATAATCATAGCAGACAAAACTGGTAGACCTGATTAGTAAAATCCAAGAATACTTAAAACAATTTTTTTTTTTTTTTAGCATAATAGCTCCCCTTTAAGATTAAAGATCCTTCCCAGTCAGAGAGACGACCTGATGTACTGATGCACAAACACACTGGCCAAAGCTGACATTCAATCCTTTAAAATAAAATAAAACATTTTAAATAAATGTTTCTTTCTTCCCTGTAATTATTGCATTAATATATGTGATGGAGAGTATAAATTAATAACAGGTGATGCATTATTTTAAAAAGGTACGAAATATCTTTAACAATTTTAAAATTCTATCAATAAGAAAAGTTACCTAAAAGTTCAATTAACGACTACACACCATCTAAGAAGTCTAGTTTTTATCCTCAACACAGACGCATCATTTTAATAAACCTACTAAAGCTTTTTTTTTTCTTTCTTCTTTTCTTACTGTCCACAAATCCTATTAAAAGACCACAACCTGTCTACATCCGTCCACTTCCTGTTGGTCTCGCCCTCCAGTCCAACTGGCTGCGACTGGAAAAGTACAAATTGAATTCACAAATATATATATATATTTTTTTTATTTATTTCAATTTTTAATTGACCTGCGATTGATTATCAGTCCGATACGACGTCTCGACCACAAACGGGACTTAATTCTAGATCACAGTCTTTCTTTTAGACATAATCGACAAGTTGAAAGGTGAATTCATGCAAAGATTGTCCGCAGATATCCGCCTCTGAGATTACCACCAGTTCCTGAACACAACGGAGGTGAACGGAGTTTAATTTATGATATTCGAAGCGTTCACTACAGTATTACTTATATTTACAAATTCAACAGGGAGCCCTGATTCTGAATTAAATTGTTCAACACTTTAAAAGAAGGTACACACCAAAAAAAAAAAGAAGTTTAAATTGCCCAATTTTCCTTAAGAGAATTCAGAAAAGATCTTATTTTGTGATTCAGGTGAACCAACCATTAAAACGGAGTCCGTTACTGATATAAAACACGATATAGTCACTTTAAGAAAAAAAATTAAAATTTTTTAAAATTCTTGTTCATATTTTAAAATTATCGTAGAAATCTTTTAAACTCTGAATACTGGTTGTGTAAAAGTTCCCGATCCGAGAGGATAATCTCTCGAATTCACCGAAGAGTTTCTGTATTTGTTCTTTTGATAAATTCCAACAAAAATTTAAAAAAAAAAAAAAAATCAGCTGACAAACGAGCAATAAACGTCTGAAAAAAAGGCATCGTTCAAGTACAACCTGTTAAAAACTGTCGGTGTTTTCTGAAGAGCGCGTTTGTCCACCTCCGATCTTTAAAGACGCGGCGGATCTATCGGCCGCGTTTCTACATGTCGGCTTTGACGAAGGAGGCGAACATCCCGTCCTCCTGCTCCAGCAGAGTCTCGGGTTTGTCGTACTCCAGGATGTTTCCTCGCTTCATCACGATGACCAGGTCGGCCGTGAGGATGGTGTGGACGCGGTGCTGCGGGGAGGAAACACGGAAACACCGGAGACAAGTTAGCTTCCTGGAAACGGGAAAAAAGAAAATGACGCAAAACTTTTTATGTAAAGACTAAAACAACTGGTCCGTCTACTTCTTTCAAATTCATCCAAAACTCAACAGAAATCCTATTTGTTCAGCTACAAAACAGAAGTTTCTACATCTGAACTCTACGTTATATTAATGTTACCTTGTAGGTTAATTATATCTGACCATTTGCTTTTTATTTTTTATTTCTAAATCACATTCTAACATGGTTTTTTTCCCCTTTATATCTATTTTTATCTCATTATTATTATTATTATTATTATTATTATTACAGGCAAACTAGAGGTTTTAATTCATTTATGGTTTATTTTTTATTATTACTCGACACTTTTCTTTGAAACTAAATGATTTAGTTTTGTAAAAATCTTGAGCTTTTTTTTTTTTTCAGCTGTAAAATAGTTGCAGAATAAGAAGTTCTTTAAGAACAGTCGGCTCATTTAAATTTAGCAAATCACTTGCTTTTGATTTAGTTTGTTAGTTTTCTTTTGAAAATCATCACAACTCTTAAAAACCACAGAGGAGCTCGTGAGGTATTTAAATTTGTCACGACATATTTAAATCAACTTCTTCCGTCCGTTCAGCTCCTAAAAGCTCCGATATCTCTTTTTAAAACTGAAATCAGAATCACGACAGCGCAGCTCGAACATGAGGAATCTCTAACGCGGCATGCGGGACTGAAGGTTTGATGGGTTTCTTGGTACCAACCAGGCTGTCAGTGGCAGTGAGTCTTCAGCAGACCCGGATTCAAGACTGCAGCTCTGACTCGGCCGAGAAGAAGCAGAAAAAAAACAAAAAAAACAGGAAGTGAAAGAGAGAGAGGGGGGGGGTGGAGTCGGGCCTGAGTCAGAGCGGTCGGTGCCGACCCGGTTCTACTTGTGAGTCTTCACTAGCACACTGAAGAGACTCTCCTCCTGAGACAGCAGGTTGGGACCCGAGTCGCTTTCCACCAAGATCCCCGAGGAGAAGACAAACACCTGCTCGGCGTCCAAGATAGAGGACACGCGGTGCTGGCGGGGAGGACGGAGGAGGTGGAGGAGGAGCAAGAGGAAGAGGAGGAGGAGGAGGTGGAGGAGCAAGAGGAAGAGGAGGAGGAGGAAGAGGTGGAAGAGGAGCCAGAGGAGGAGGAGGAGGAGGAGGTGGAAGAGGAAGAGGAGCCAGAGGAGGAGGAAGAGGAAGAGGAGGAGGAGGTGGAAGAGGAGGAAGAGGAGGTGGAAGAGGAGCCAGAGGAGGAGGAAGAGGAGGAGGAGGTGGAGGAGGAAGAGGAGGAGGAGGTGGAAGAGGAGCCAGAGGAGGAAAAGGAGGTGGAGGTAGAAGAGAAGGAAGAGGAGCCAGAGGAGGAGGAAGAGGGGGAGGAAGTGGAGGTGGAAGAGGAGGTGGAGGAGGTGGAAGAGGTGGAGGAAGAAGACAGAGTGTGAGGTGAAAAGAGGAGGAAGAGTTAAAAAAAACAGGACGAGACAAAAGTCGGAAAAAAAGGGGAAGCAGATATTAAGTAGGATCATAAAAAGGTTAGAAACTGTTTGGAAAAGAAAGTTATTGTGAAAAAGGGAAAACAACAACTGGAGGAAAAGATGGAGGCGAAGCTGCAACGTGTCTCCAGACTCGAAGGACTTACTGCGATCGTGACGACCGTTCGGTCTGCGAACGCCGTCATCACGACTTTCTGAAGGATGTTTTCCTGCACGGACACAAACAGGAAACAATACGAGTTATTATTAAAAAAAAAAACTAATTATGTTAAAACAAATTAATTTAGTAAAACACTTCTGATAAGAAATTCAACATCCTGCTGAAGCGTTTTTTTTAAATGATTGAACGTCAAATAAATGTGATTTCAGTTTTAAACACCTGATTCTCTAATTTATTCGCTGCACAGCGGAAATAAATAAATTCATCTTACTTTGAAAGTAAACAAGTGTTGTTGTTTTTTCTTTTAAGGGATTTAAAGAAGTTAAATGAATTAAAAATCAATTGAATTTAGGTGATATCAAGATGATGAGAAATAATAATAATAATAATAACACTGATTACAGGTGCATGTTTGCAACTTTCCTCCTTTGACGTTCGAACTTTCAAATTTGATTTTAAAGCTGAGAAATGAATAAGAAAAGCAGACGTGAATACATAAATAAATAAACACACACACACACACACACACACACACACACACACACACACACACACACACACACACACACACACACGCACACACACACACACACACCGTGGCCATGTCGATGGAGGCCGTGGCCTCGTCCATGATGAGGATGCTGCTCTTCCTGACGAAGGCTCGGGCCAAACAGAAGAGCTGCCTCTGACCGACGCTGAAGTTCTCTCCTCCTTCTGTCACGACCGCATCTGGACACAAACTCACGTCAAAAAAACATTTCGGCGAAACGTCGCGTTTACGGTGAATCTTCTTCTGCCGGTTTGCGTACCGATGCCTCCCGGCAGCGCCTTCACCATGTTCTTCAGCTGAGCGATCTCCAGCGCCTCCCACAGCCGGTCGTCGCTGCACGTCCTCTCCGGGTCCAGGTTGAACCTGAAACGGGAACGACGGCGGTTTGACGGGTTTTTTAAAAAAAAAAAACTAAAAAAAAAAACGCAGCGCTTTCTCTTTTTGTTTGTCCGCAGTTGCTATGGCGACGGACATCCCGCAGTATGACCGTTTTTTTTTTTTTCCTCCATATTTCGACGCTACGCTGATTTTTTTTTTCTTCTGCTGTTTAAATACGAAGAAAGTTCATCGATGGTCATAAATCATCTGAAGTCTGTCGTTTTTTGAACATTTTGAGTCGTCTGTGTTTTATTAGACTGAGTAGAAACATTTCATCTGAAATTTACAAGGTTTCCTTAATTCGTTTTTTACGAGAATGCCTTGTATCAGGCACCATCGTTTGTTTTGTTTATAGTTTTCCTCCGTATCTAATAAACAAAAGCAACAAAAAAGATAATTGTGATCTCAATTCTCAGCAAAAACAAAACGTGATTCTCATTTTATCCCGAATGGACGAACCTGAAGACCAGCTGACATCTACGATAAAAAAAAGAAAGAAGAAGAAACCCTCAAGGGAAAAAACAAAACATGAATTTCACGCGCAAAAACTGATGTGACTAAAATGAAGCATGTGATTGTAAAAAAAAAATTTGTTTTTTGAAACACATTCATGATGTAACGTGTGAAGTTCATATGTGGAAAACACGAGGATGTTTTTTCTGTACGGGAAAAGGACTCTTCATCTTCAGAGGTTTTCTAATTTTTTTTAAATTTTTATTTAACAAATGATTAATTCTTTGTTTGTATTTTCAACGATAAACGTACGACAATACGAGAGCGCGTTGTTTTTTTCTACCGAAGTCGGATCTCCGACGAGCCGACGGCGTGAAAGCAGTTACTGTCGACCGTTCACCTCCGGCTGCACGTAAACACGACACGCACACACATCATCGCTGTCCAAACACGCAGCACATGCTCTCCGTCTTCATATAACAAACACGGAGTCACTGTGTCATCTGTTAACACACACACACACTGACTGTGTGTGTGTGTGTGTGTGTGTGTGTGTGTGTGTGTGTGTGTGTGTGTGTGTGTGTGTGTGTGTGTGTGTGACAGAGAAGAAGACGAAGGAGGACGAGGACTCCTCGTCGACCTCCTCGTCGACCTCCTCGTCGACCTCCTCGTCGTGTGACGTCCGAGGCCGAAGTCAGTTCGGGTCGCGGTCGGCGTTCCCGCTGCGTTTTCGACCGTCGACCTCGCAGCTGCGCGTCGTCAACATGTTCCAGGACAAACAAACAAAAAAAAACAAAAAAAGAAAAACGCCGCCGACGCTTCAGCCGCAAGAGTTTTTTTTTTTTTTTTTTATCTCTGCGTTTGTTCAGCTGTCGGTGCAGCTCAGGTCGTTTTGTTTTTTTCACTGTTGTATCAGAAAACACGGATCCACGCGCTCCAGTACATCCATCCTGAAAAGATTTAGTACGTTAGACGCACAAAAAGTACCAGGATGTTCCTACTACGTCCTACTCCGGCTGTTCTGACCCACAATCCTTTGCAGCGGCGTAAGGTACATCACATCAAGTGAGCCGCTGAGACAGTTGGTGGCGCTGATGCTCCGCCCACAAAAGGAAAGAAGAAGAAGAAGAAGAAGCAGAAGAAGAAGCAGCAGAAGAAGAAGCAGAAGAAGAAGAAGAAGAAGAAGCAGAAGAAGAAGCAGAAGAAGAAGCAGAAGAAGCAGAAGAAGCAGAAGAAGAAGAAGAAGAAGAAGAAGAAGAAGAAGAAGAAGAAGAAGAAGCAGAAGAAGAAGAAGAAGCAGAAGAAGAAGCAGAAGAAGAAGCAGAAGAAGAAGAAGCAGAAGAAGCAGAAGAAGAAGAAGCAGAAGAAGAAGAAGAAGAAGAAGAATCAGGAGAAGAAGCAGAAGAAGCAGAAGAAGCAGAAGCAG
This sequence comes from Brachyistius frenatus, assembly GCF_029030835.1. Lineage (NCBI taxonomy): Eukaryota > Metazoa > Chordata > Actinopteri > Embiotocidae > Brachyistius > Brachyistius frenatus. Next base: position 22,973 of record NW_027210954.1, read on the forward strand.
AAGAAGCAGAAGCAGAAGAAGAAGAAGAAGAAGAAGAAGAAGAAGCAGAAGAAGAAGAAGAAGCAGAAGAAGCAGAAGCAGAAGAAGAAGAAGAAGAAGAAGAAGAAGAAGCAGAAGAAGAAGAAGAAGCAGAAGAAGAAGAAGCAGAAGAAGAAGAAGAAGCAGAAGAAGAAGAAGCAGAAGAAGCAGAAGAAGCAGAAGAAGCAGAAGCAGAAGAAGCAGAAGAAGAAGCAGAAGAAGCAGAAGCAGAAGAAGAAGCAGAAGCAGAAGAAGCAGAAGAAGAAGAAGAAGAAGAAGCAGAAGAAGCAGAAGAAGCAGAAGCAGCAGAAGAAGAAGCAGAAGAAGAAGCAGAAGAAGCAGAAGAAGCAGAAGAAGCAGAAGAAGAAGAAGCAGAAGAAGAAGAAGAAGAAGAAGAAGAAGAAGAAGCAGAAGAAGCAGAAGAAGAAGAAGAAGCAGAAGAAGAAGAAGAAGCAGAAGAAGCAGAAGAAGAAGAAGAAGAAGAAGAAGAAGAAGCAGAAGAAGAAGAAGCTTTAAAAGGAAGCGAGCTCGCATCCTCACAACGGATACGACAAAGTGGGTCAAAGGTCAAGACGCATTTTCTTGATAAAGTATTACGTCAAACTGTTGAAACATCGTCACTCTCCGACCAGAAGCTCGCAAGCAACACGGTAAATACGTGGTGTCGAATATCAGTTAGTTATCGTTCATGTAAAAGAAGCTTATTCAGCCGGTTTGGGTGGAGCTCAGCTACGTGAATAAATGTTACACTTACATGTTGTACAAAGTAGGTCTCAGAGGGGGGAAAAGAAAAGGTCGGAGACCCCTTCGTTAAAAACAATAGAAGAAGAAGTTAACTGTAACTTCTGTCCGACGGACGAAGAAATCAAAACTAAAAAAAAAAAAAAAAAAAGACGAAATAGAAATCTGACATGAAAGGTTTGGATTCAGAAAACGGAGCAAAGGATTAATGTTGGTCTGAAATACTGCTGAGTCAGCGCGACTGCCAAAAACCTAATTATCTATTAGCTGCTCGTTGCCTCCCCGAACACCCGTACAACAGAGTGCCCGTCGCCGCTCCCTCCTCGCTTCAACCTCCAAAGATAACAAATCTGCCGATTCGGGCCTTTTGGCGTCTGCAGGTCAGGACGATCTTCCTTCTCTTCACTACACGACGTGTTCACACGGATAACGAAGAGAAGACGGGGAGGACGATTTCAAAAGGGAAAAATGCTCCAAAATTTTCTGCCAAATCCTCAAAATAAAATGTAAGAACTTTAATTCATCGGCAAGATCTTAAACTGTTCGTAAAAAAAAAAAAAATTGGGATAACAGAAATACATTTATGAGAATTCATCAAATTATTATTATTTTTTTTGCGAAGGAATGGATGGTTGAAAAATAACATTTTATTTATTCAATCCAGTGAACACAATTTATTATTCTTGAGAATAAAAATGTAAACAGGAAGTGAGAAGTGACGCTGAAGATATTAAGAGAGAAACCAGATCTTCAGGTTTTTTATGTAATTAGTCTTCATAAAGACTGTATGTGTGTGTGTGTGTGTGTGTGTGTGTGTGTGTGTGTGTGTGTGTGTGTGTGTGTGTGTGTGTGTGTGTGTGTGTGTGTGTGTGTGTACCTTATTGATCCGCTGAACAGCACCGGGTCCTGGAGGATGATGGAGAGCCGCGACCGGAGAGTCTGCAGAGGAAGTTTACAGATGTCGATCCCGTCGATGACGATCTTCCCTGAAAGTAAATAAACAAACGCAGCATGGAGAATTTTTTTTTTTAATTTTTTTTTTTTTTTGGGGGGTGGGGGGGATCAGCACAATTAGAGGACACAGTTGCATTTAAAGTAAAATTTTTTTTTTTTTTTTAAACAACTAGTGGCTGTCAGTGGTATTGCAATTTAAGGCATTTTGTTTACAGCTTTAAACAGAATTTCTTTTAGAAACAATAAATCAGACAGAAGGTCGTTATAAATCTGAAATTATCTCCTTCAATTGTTCCCTTTTAATATTTTTGTTCCGTTGACTTTTTTTTCCAGCTGATGAAATCAGAAATATTCAGTACGTCGCTCCGGTTTTATTTCACTGCTAAATAAGGACATGCAGCTGACACAATGGTCTTAATTTACTGGTGAATGAAACCTCTGCCCAGCTGTGTGTGTGTGTGTGTGTGTGTGTGTGTGTGTGTGTGTGTGTGTGTGTGTGTGTGTGTGTGTGTGTGTGTGTGTGTGTGTGTGTGTGTGTGTGTGGAAAAAGTGACTGTGCAATCTCATCTGCGTCTGAATAATCTGTCCGGGAGTGAAAACAAAACGATACGATTACGACTCGCTCTCAAAACGCAATAAATAAAAGAAAGACGTCGTTGAAGACTTCATGACCCAGAAACTGAAAAAAAAAACGGGTCGAGTCTTTTCGCCAAGTCCTTATTTTGAATCCTCTGTTACGAGAGTCCACTTCAGGTCCTCTGAAAGTGAAGCAACACGGAGAACTTTAAGAAACCTACAGATCGACCTGCAGGAGTGTTTAAAAAAGAAACTGCTGCATAAACATTTTCTCCAACATAAACACGCGCGTCTATAACGGAGCGAGGATGGCAGATGTTTGGAGAGGACACGGGACATCTTTTATAGGAATCATTTACCCCGAGCTTTAGTTTTAACAAAGACCCATTAAAATGCCTTTCGTCTCCGTCACTACAGTAAATCACATTAAAAGCTTTTAATATGAAAAGATGTTCAAACTACAGTTACAACTTTTTAATAAAGAGTTTTTTGTTTTTTTTGGTGATTGTTGTGAAATAAATTTGACTTTGTGGCGACTTTTCTTAAAAAAAACATTACGATGCAGTTTTTGTAAAACTGCAAAAAGAAGGAAAAAACAAAAGTTATTGTTTTAAACTATTATTTAATGCAGAAACGTGTGTGATCACTTTCTATGACAATAAGAACCGCGTTTTACAGAAATAGATGGAAATATTTGACTTTCTTTTCCCCGTTTATTTATGAAGGGGCTCAAAGTTACAAATAAATTCCTGAGAATAAAAAGTGACGCAGCTTTACAACATTTTTTCACGTCTAAAAGTCCAAAGTTGGAGGTTTAAACTTAAAGAAGCTGCATCACAGGGAAGCGATAAACACTTCAGTTTAACGAAGAGGGTGAGAAACTAAATATTTAACAGATGAACGAGAGGGAGGGATTAGATTTACGCAGGTTTACAGCGACCACTTCAGACTTTTAGTTTATAGGAAACTTCCAACAGGTGGTTTTATTCAGAGTTTAAAAAGGGAATAAACAACTTTATGACACTTGGGCATAATTACTGTAAATAATTCTGCCTCATTTAATCGGTTTCATGACTTATCCTTTTCTTTTCTTTTTCTGACCCACCTTCGAAGATGTCCACCATGTTGAAGAAGGCCAGCGACAGGGAGGACTTCCCGCTGCCGGTGCGACCGCAGATCCCCACCTGACCGGAGGAAGAGGAGGCCGAAGGAGAGAGGGCGAGCGAGAGAGAGCGAGAGAGAGAGAGGAGGCCAGTTGACGCCGCCGTGAGACATCAGACACCAGTGTGACAGTTTATGGTTTAGCGGAGGCGTGTGGCCGCGACTTCACAGGAAAAAGTCCACCGTTTCGACAAAATCCGCTCTTCTTATGAGCCTCGGACATTTCGCATTTAAAAGAGAAAACATGTGACACTCAAAAGACATTCGCATTATTAAAACATATTCAAACTCTCCCTCTGACATTTTTCAACCTGCTGCCGGAGCCAAAGCGATGCAATCTGGCAGCTCCTTAAAGCTCTAGTTTGTTTATTTATTTATTTTTAAGTACGAGGTCCTTATCGACACCGGAGTGTATTTATTTTACGACCTTAAGTAGATGGAGGTCGGCACGTCCCCTCGTTTTAAAAGTGTATTTTAAATGTACGCTATATTTAGCATACCGTTTTACACTCTTCTCGAAAGCCACCAGAGTCCTTTGAAAAAACCCAGCGATCTTACTTCACGGAAACACAGGAGTCGCTGGTCCGTCGCCGCTTCCATCGCGCCGTTTGTTTGTGTCATTGCGCGACTTTGGAGGTGTTTTAACACGTCTGTTCGAAGCTGAACTGAACCCGAAGTCACACAATGGCACGAACAAATGAAACGATCGAGGCAGCGGGAAGATCAGCAGCTCCAGTGCTCTGTGAAGTAAAATGACTGTTTTTGTCAAAGGAGTCTGGTGGCTTCGAAAGAGAGAAATTTTAAAAGTTGCTTTTTTTTATTGGAATCGTCTTCATCAGTTGCTGATGTCTCTGTGGGTTTAAAAAAAAAAAAAAAATGTTTTTATGGTTTTTAATTGTTCTTTGACCAAATCCGTTGACGCTGAAATAAATTGTTTGTTACCATGGCAACCCCTGCAGATAGGTTTGGGTGGGGGGGGGGGATAAATAAAAAGGTGTTTGGAGCATTTTGAATGAGTCATTATTATTACTGTAAATGTGATCCTGATCTCCTCCTCAGTCTTCTGGGGAACATTTTTTCTCTCTTCTGCCGACAGCCACGCGTCACACTGCTTCTTCATCGCAGTGTAAATGTGAGGCCCGACCTTCCTCGCGACGCCGCGTGAATTAACCTCCCGCCGCACGGCCGCTTTCATTAAAGCATGAGGTACCGTACCTGCGGCTCTCTTCACAGCAGCGTGTTTATTACCTTCTGGCCCGGCTCGATGTACGCGTTGACGTGTTTGAGCACCGGCTTGAGATTGGGATCGTAGCGCACGCACAGGTCCTGGATCTTGATCTCGCCGTCCTGGGGCCAGTTCTCGGGCACCTGAGAGGAGTCTGCAGGGGGGGGAGTTAAAAGATTTTAACTCTCACTGACCCTAAAAAAAACACTGTCTGTAGCTACAAAAAAAACTGACCTCTAACTGTTGACACTGTCTATGTTATAAGGCCTAAATGGTGTTGCTGCTTTTTGAATGGGAGTCTATCGGAGCCCCTAGTGGCCCATCGGCGGTATTGCACTTTTAAAAAGGGACAATCTGTAAGATGTTGACTTTGAAAAATGTATGAAAACTGTGTAGAAATATCAGCGTTGATGTTTCGTCAGTGACGTTTAAGTATTGTGTTGCAGAGATATCTACTAAAGTTAGTGTGCTGATAAACTAGCGCCATCCCTGTGTTGTCTTGTAATACCACTTCGTACCTCAGGATGGTGTAGTGAGTACAGCGTAGCTTAAAGTCTCCAATATCAAAAGTATTTTAACTTCTAGTTACGACGAATTTGAATTATAAAACAACACTTATTGAAATTCTTGGCAAAACAGAAGCATGCTAATATTTAGCAGGTTTAAGTCTTTGATCTGATGGTGGCGAAAAAGAACAAAAAGTCCATCCAGAGAAACAAGAGAAAAGAAAATACCATGATGAATGTTGAGCCACATTATTTATATTACCACACTGACCAAATAAGATATTAATAGATCTGCTGCAGAGCTTCTTTTAGTTTATTCCTTCTTCACTTTGCAGGATTTATCAAATTGCTGGAAGCTTCCAAGATGTCAGAGATTGAGACTTTTTCTGGGTTTGTTTTATGGCTTCATGGGTCATTTTACTGTGAAGCACAAAACTCCCTTTACAATATTTTAATAGACGCTTAGTAGACTCTTTCTTTTTATTTCTTCATTTCTTTATTTCTTTCATCTGTCTGTCAGACTCGAACTGGTTTTGTCGGTGAAGAATCGTCCCTTTTTTTTTTTTTTTTTTTTTTTTTTACAATGTAAAAAACCAGATCCGGCTCGGTTGGGTTTGGAAGATTTAATTTGTGCTTGGTTAAATATTTGTTATCTGACTATGCTGATTAAATAATCGTTAAATAAGTGTTTTTTTTTTAAAAAGCCTCTCTGTTTTTGTCATCTCCGCCATGAAAAGATGTTTGTATTTCACCATGGCAACAGCACAGCCTATAAAAGCCAAAACAAAGCTTCTGGGGACACACACACACACACACACACACACACACACACACACACACACACACACACACACACACACACACACACACACACACACACACACACACACACACACACACACACACACACACACACACACACACTAAAAGCTGGTTCATCATCAGATCAGATTCTGTTCCAGTTCTTTGGCAAACACGACCACGTACAGATCTGGTGTTTGAGTTCTTCTTCCTTTTGTTACACTGCAGATGTTCCAGTTGTTCGTACGTGTTTTTTGTTTTTTCTAGCGATGCGACTGGAGGGATGCTGAGATTGTAAAAAACGGAAAGTGCCGTTGGGATTTTAAGGGCCCGTTAGATGCGTGTCAGCCTGATAATACATTTTTATCTTTTATTAAAAATAAATTACCCATCAATCCCTCGTAGTTCTCAGACTCGGTGCCCAGGAAGCTGTTGACCTTCTTCACGGCGGCCATCTGAACCTCCAGGTCCGCCAGGTTCCTCACGACCCAGTTCAGGTAGTTGGTCACACACACACACACACACACACACACACACACACACACACACACACAGATGTTCTACTTCAGAACCACTAGCAGGGCATGAACTCTTGAGAGTGAACTATAAATATGGTGCCATGAGGTCTGAGGAACATATGATGGATCTCGGGTCATTCAGGGGTTTTATATGCAAGAGGAAGGATTTTAAGTCTATTTTGGATCAGCTAGTGAATTTTCCAGTTATTATCTCAAGTCCCAGAAAGCTGCAGGTCTGCTGCAACTCTTTTTTTAATTGTTTTTAAATGTCCTTTTCTTTTGCCTGATGTTTTGATGCTTTTAATGGTTTCATGTGAAGCACTTTAAAATGCCTTGTTGCTGAAATGTTGCTCTACAAATAAACTCTGCCTCGCGTGCCGTGGACACCCCGACAGGTTAAAAGATGAAACTCACAGTGAGGGCGTAGGTGAGTCCGAGGCCCACCAGGCCTCCGTCAGGGAGCCCGTAACCGTAGCGTACGCTCCAAATGGAGGTTCCCGCCGCCGACAGCACGATGACGGCTCCGAGGTAGTCCTGCAGAGAGGTCATCAAATCGCGCGCTGATTTTATTTCCACACAATCACATGTTTCTAACAGTTAAAAAAAAAAAAAGAAGAAGATAGAAACCGCTTCTCACCGTCCGGACCTCCAGCCAGCGGTTGGCAGCGGACAGAAAGAGGTACGCCGTGTTGTTGGTGTCCGTCAGCTCCAACATGCGCTGCTTGAAACGAGCCTCGTGTCTGAGACAAAACATTTAACTTCAATGAATCGCTTCGCCGATAGAACATTCTTGTTTTTGTCCTTTTCCTCTGTCGACAAAACTTCCTCTATTTATTATAAAAACAGCAAATACTAATACAAAAAAAAAAAAAAACGAATGTCAAGGTTTTATCTGTATTTGTATTTCAGTAGTAAATCACTGCCATCTAAAACCAGACATGGTTTGGAGGGAGACCAGTGGATGATGATAATGGGAACTGTGCTGTGATTGCCAAGAATCTGTCTCAACACCAGACTCATTGTTTCTGTGTGTGTGTGTGTGTGTGTGTGTGTGTGTGTGTGTGTGTGTGTGTGTGTGTGTGTGTGTGTGTGTGTGTGTGTGTGTGTGTGTGTGTGTGTGTGTGTGTGTGTGTGTGTGTGTGTGTGTGTGTGTGTGTGTGTGTGTGTGTGTGTGTGTATCTCAGTGTTTGTATATTGGTGCGTGACGAAGAGGAAGTCCACAGGGAAGAGAGGAGAGAACAGCGTGAGAGCTTGTTTAATGTTGGATTAAACCGACGATGGGAACGCGAGTGAAGACAGAAATACAGGAAGAAACTTCTGGTTCTTCAACCGGCAGAAGAACTGAAGCTGCGACGCGAGCTGGAGGTAAACGCTGATGATTACGTTTTCCACGATTGTTATCGCCACGGGGTCTGTCGGAAATAAAGCTCAGCGAAAGTTCAATCGGGAAGACGCGTGTTTGTGTCTCCTTCATCGTCTCGATGGGCGTTTTCGGTAAACTAATCAAATTTTGCCACGATCTCAATCAGCTAATATGAGGTTTTCCTTCCTGTTAAAGGAGTTTTTCTTCCTGATAAAAAGAGTTTTTTCCTGCAACAACCAGAGATTTCTTCCTGTTAAAAGGGAGTTTTTTCTTCCAGCTTTTCATTGCCTGAGAGCCTCTTCTTTACTAAAGCACTAAAAGAGCCTTAGAAGATGCTGGATAACCGCTGCCTCTCAGTATCCTGCTTAAGGACACTTAGAAATGTGGACAATAGAAATTGAACCTCCAACCCTTAAACTAAAAGACACAAATCATCGCTGGGTTTCGTCTTCACGGAGCTCATTACAGTCACAGTATGGGAACTCATCTCCCATCTGGGAACACAAAGGAAAGATCAGATAAGGCTTATTCTAAAGATTACTTTTTTTTGGCATTTAGCCTTTAATAGAAAAGAGCAGCGTAGACCGACAGGAAATGTTGGGTTAAGAGTGCGGTGGTGGGGGAGGGTGGGGGGGGGGGGGGCACACAGTAAAGGTCAGGCCCACGGTGAATTAAACCAGGAACTCCACTCGGCCGCCGGGTCATGTGTTTTAGTTTTTAGAAACTTAGAAAAACATTAAGGACTAGTGTGTGTGTGTGTGTGTGTGTGTGTGTGTGTGTGTGTGTGTGTGTGTGTGTGTGTGTGTGTGTGTGTGTGTACCTGAACGCTCTTATCGTGGTGAGACCTTCTGCCGTCTCGGAGAAGTGGCAGAGCAGAGGAAGCTGCGTGGAGTCATCGAGGTCCTGGAGGTCCCTGAGAAGGAAACATATTTTTCATCGCATGTTTATTAGTTTATGTTAAATTTGTGTTATAAATCGCCACCGACACTTCAGTCAAACAAAATCCACAACAGAAACACGCTCACTTGGAGGCGACGCGGAAATACTTCTGGATGAAGTAGAAGGCGATGGCCAGAGGAATCAGGGTGACCAGGAAGCCGGGAGTGATGGAGGCGATGACCCCGATGGCCGACAGACACAGCAGCGTCGACCTCGTCAGGGACTCCAGCGTCGGAGGAATGTGCTGAAAATTAAAAACAAATATTAAAAAAAAAGAAAGCTTTCGTGCACTAATCCTACAATCCACCATAAAGTCATCGTTTTTTTTTTTTTTTACCTGGTCGATGATGTTGGTATCAGCTGAGAACCTGTTGAGGATCTGACCCAGAGGAGTGATGTCGAAGAACCTGAGGAGAGATTTAATACCGTAATCCGTAATATAACACTTGACAAGTCACGTCAAGTCGTCAACAGAAAACGCTGCCTCAGCAGAAAGAGAGGCGACGGATGAGCGGAGAGATCGAGAGTAACGAGCCGGAGGAAACTCGAGTGTTTCCATGGAGACGGAGCTCATCTGTGAGGTTTAAATCAATAATCCTGCTGTGCACCGAAGTGCACGGTGAAGACGCAGCCAATCAGAGAATCAGCATCTGTTACACACACACAGGAAATAGCTGCAATAACCTGCTTCAAGAGTCGAGTCTGTACCAAGAGTCTTTTAAATCTACATTCACACGCTTCAGTGATGCTCTCCGATCAGATGAATTAAAGCGTTTGTGATGCAAAAGCAGCTTCCGACGAAGTTTCACCAAAACATATAAACATGAGCTCAGTTTCTTCTTCTTGTTATTTTTGGCAACACTTCAAGCTTGAACTCGTACGACTTGGGAGATTTTAAAGCTTTTTTTGATTTGATGTTTTATACGATTCATTTCTTATTTATTGTGTTGTTTGTAAATGGTATTACAGTTTGTTTAGTTGTATTTTTTTTTTGTTAGTGTGTGTATTTATTCATTAATCTTACTTTTTCTAAAAAAAAACAAAAAAACATTTTTATCCATCTTATTTTATTGTATACATATTTGTATTTTTTTTCATATTGTGCGCTTCTCTTTTTTTTTTTCCTAACCGACTAAATTTCCCCACTTTGGGATGAATCAAATCTTAATTTATCTGATCTCCTGTGTACCTGATGGGCGCGTGGATGATCTTGTTGAGCAGGTTGTGGTGCAGGTTGGTGGCTGCAGAAAGACCCAGAAACTCCACCGTGAGAGAGGTGATGAGGCATAAAGTGATTCCGGCCGCACACAGGATGATGAACACCAGCAGGTAGTAGGAGTCCTGCACACACACACACACACAACACACACACACACACACACACACACACACACACACACACACACACACACACACACACACACACACACACACACACACACACACACACACACACACACACACAGGAGCAGTATTCAGTTATTAGTAAACACTTTAAATCGAATTAACATAAAATTATTTTCTATTTCTTTTGTATTACTGTTCATGTAATTTCAGCCGTTTGCGATGACACACTTTTACATATTTCATAAAGTTGTATTTAACAGTTTACACTCCAAATGACTTCAGTATACGTTTTTGTTTAGTTTCCTTTATCTCATCACTGTGACGATATTCACAAATTAGATTTGATATTTCTTCTCACGATGCTCTCAGGAAGTTGTAATTGTGATTTATATCATACTTCATACATATTTTGTATTTTTAATGCCGTTTTTTATATTAAAGTCATCAATCTTGATATTAGCGTTCAAAACCTGTTTAAAAATCTATTTATTGATACGTGAATGACTATTTAATTCTTCATTTACAGCTCTTACACTTCTCTGCTTCACCTTGGTCTCATCTTGCTTTTCATTGTATTTATTGCTTATTTTCTCCTCACTATCGAGTCTATTTGACCGTTTTTAATTCTGTTTGATTTACGTGCAGCGCTTTGGGTCGAACTCTGTTCTGTTTAAAATGTGCTATAAAAAAACAAATCTGACGTCACCGGGTTTTTAATTTCACAGCTACACTATTATGAGAGAGAATACCCAAAGATTATCTTCAAAGACGTGTTGGTGAGTAAATTAAGAACATAAAATCGATTTTATTGAATTCAAATCCCATAAAACTGTGGTTATGAAGACGATACCTTGTCCTCCGGAGGGCCGGTGGTGGGGAACGTGATGTTTCCGGTGCTCCTGCTGCTGCTGTTCATCGGGCCGATTCCATCGTTCGCCTCGGCGCCGTGATCGATTTTGGAGGACGTCCAGATGGCCAACCAGTAGTCGATGGCAACGATGACGGAGTGTTTGAGGAGCTTCGAGGAGACCATGAGGAAGACCATGAAGAAGCCGCCGGAGGACAGGTAGCACCAGCACACCTGAAGGAGACCGAGGAGAAAGTCACAGGAAATGATGATCGATCACTGACTGACAAACTAATTATAGATTTATCAATCTATTCAAAATGAACACAAAAATGTTGGGACTTCTCAAATTTAAAAATGTGCTTCCTTTTTTCTTTTCTTTTTTTCTGTAATTAGAATTTCTTCAATTTAGTTTTTGAAATGTTGTTCAGACAAATTATAAAGAAACATTTCTGACATGTTATTAATCAAATAATGAATTCATTAAAGAAAAAAGCAACTTATTAATTTACAATGACAAACATCATGAGTTGCAGAGCCGATCATCGGTTGGTTTTGGATATATTAATATCAAAATATTGAAGCAAATTTAATCAAACGAGTCCGTTAAACTCCATAAATAAATTTGAACTCAGTGACATCATCGTGTGGATTATCTGTCTGCTGAAGTGTTTCCACTCGGACGTGTGAAGACGAAGACGATTACCCTCCACGGGATCTTCGACCGTCTGTTGGTGGTCATGGACAAGTTGTCGTCATCTTCCTCCTCCTCTTCTTCCTCTGTTGGAAAAGAAAAGTCCAATTTTCAACAAGGAAATTTAAAAAAAAAGACTTCACATTTTCATCGAATATCAAAATTTAGACGGATAAATTGGACACGAAAACGTGTCAGCGTTTCCTCCTGTTCAAATTTTTTTAACTCAAATACAAGGTTTTAAAGTTAAAAGTTAAGTTCCTGTTGAAATATTCCAGAATTTTCCACCTTCGTCTTCGTCGTCTATTTGGTTCTTGGCCTCTCTGGAGTAGAAAGCTCTCCTCAGCGTCTTCCTCTCCAGGGTCGTTTGACTGTCCTGCTGGATGTCCTACAAATCAGACGACAGAGACACAACATTAGAAAATAAAGAATAAAAGTCTTGGCTGTGGTCTCGGACGATGTCGCGTCACCTTCTCCAGTTCCTGGTCCTGACGGTTCATCAGCGTCTTCCAGTGATCGTACAGCTCGACGTCGTGAGTCTGAATGTCCTTCAGAGTTCCCTCCCGCAGCACAGAGCCGTCCTTCATCGCTATGATCTGGACAACAACAACAAAAAAACACTCTGGATTAAAACAATCCGTCCACAGACCGGGACTTTTATTTTGAAGGTCTTACCCAGTCTGCGTGAATGAGATACTGCAGTTTGTGGGTGACGAGCACCACGGTTCGCTTGTCGTCTTGCAGGAACTTGAGGATTCCCTCCTGCATCAGGTGATCGCTGAGGTGGATGTCCAGAGCGGAGAACGGATCGTCCTGGGAGACGTCAAAGAAAAACAAATCCGGAGGAGGTGAAGGAGGCAAAACCTGCTACAAGGCTGAAACACTTAGAGGGCTTTTACTTTGAGTACTTTAAGTCCAAAAAAAAGAAAAGAAAACTTCTACAGTTTCATATTTACAATTTTATCAGGATAAGAACATTAAAACTAAAGTTTTTTTTTACTGGACTATATTTTCATAGAGTGCTGGTGCATTTTTTTTTCTCTGTCTGAAGATCACCTGATTTCTTTTTTTTCTAAATCACTAAAAACAAAGAGGAAAAGCATTTTTACATGATTAGAAAATTTGAACTTTTCTGTTATCAAGTGCAGCCTCTTCCCTCTACACCTGTCCTACCTCCACCACATGTAATCAGCTCATCACTGGGATAATCTGATTGCCGCTAAATGTTCATAGTCACGTAATCCAATTACGACAAGAACGTCTGCCAAGTGTCCATAACGTCTGCTGGGTGGATGCTATAACTTGTCTCCTATATCACGCTAATAGAGAGCATGGGATGATTATTTTTTTATGTCTTATCATAATGATGTATATATATATATATATATATATATGTATATATATATATATATAGACATATATACTCAAATCCTGAGATCAGATATGAGCAGCTGCAATTAAAGAAAACATTCTCCACCTCATTATACATCATTTTACACTTTTTTGTTTTTTGTTTTATCATTCTAGACATTAGTGTTTAAAAGAATGATGCTTTTTTTTAATGCTTGATAAATCAACATAAATCAAATATAAAGAAAAGTAGAGAGTCGGGATGTGACGGAAACTAGCCCGGTAAAGAAAGGGAGTTACTTCCCGGTGGACGTTTATCAAATTCAGCTGAAAATACACGATCAGAAGTAATTCATTGGTGTAAACTACCTCATTGTTGCTCGTTAAAATAAAAAAAAAAAAAAAAAAACCAGAGGTCATCTTACCAAGAAGACGATGTTGGTGTTCTGGTAGAGAGCTCGGGCCACACAGATTCTCTGTCTCTGACCTCCACTCAGGTTGATGCCCTGACGCAGCAACAGGAGAGAAAATATCAGTATAGGACCTTTCAAACCTCCAGGGAACACAAAGGGCTTTAGAGGATGTGAGAGAAACAAATCAAGCTGCTGTAAGAGTGATAAAACAATCAGAGAGACAGAGACTGTTAACAAAGGAGGCTGTTTTCAGGCTGATTTCACTACCGCACTCTGCAATTTGAAAAAAATATTTGCTTTGGGCCATGGGATTTTTGGACGAGCAAGAAGCTTTTTTTTTTTGGTACCAAAAAATAAATGACCAGATAATATCTTTTTTTTTTTTTTTTGCAGGATATTTGAAGACACAAGCTTCTCGGGGGGTTGATTTGAAAGACAATGCGAATGATTGTATTTATCATAAACGTGCAATAATACCAACCGTACCCTCTCTCCGATCTCGGTTTGGTCTCCGAACGGCAGCAGGTCGATGTCCGGCTGCAGCGAGCAGGCGTCGATCACGGTTTTGTACCTGAACGAGACGACACAACACGACTTCAACTTCATGACGTTTCACTGCTGTGAATTTATTTATTTATTTATTACCTTTGTTTGTTGAAGGGGCTGCCGAAGGTGATGTTCTCCTCCACGGTGGCGTTGAGCAGCCAGGACTTCTGGGCAGCGTAGGCCACCGAGTATCTGTTCTTGCTGTGGGTGCATCATGGGAAATAGAGGCAGGCAAACACGTGAGAACTACAAGTTCTGCATTCATAAAGCGTCAATATAGCAGGAATACTGATCCACTCGTCGGTTTGATGACTCCGTCCACAGATATTGACTTTGTTCACAAGGCGGCTCATTAAATAAACAAACTTTTTTTATTGGGGAAAACAACGTTTTTGTGGTTAAATCGTTTAATTTCAGCTGAAAAAAAAACCACTTTTTTCAGGAACAAGACCCCATTTCATATCGTAGCTAATAATTGAGTCACAATTTGATTATTTGTGTATAAATTCACAAAACCGTGCTTATATGAGGATTTTCAAGTCTACTGGACACATAATTAATTAAACAAATTTTAATTGATACTAATCCACTGAATTAGAAAAAGATTACTTTATTATTAAATAAAAAAGTCAATTATTTGCAAGAATGAGGTTTATGTTGTGAAATGGCTTATATTAATATTATTAATTTGTGTATTTGCAGGATGAACTGTGAATGTCTTATTTCCTTGTGCACACATTTCTTTAATCTTTAATCATGTCCTCCCCATCGCTATCGTTTCTAAATATTTCAAGTATCTGTTTCAGGTCAAAATAAACTTCTTATCCTGCATATTAAAAGAATAACTGTGCTTTCATTTCGACTCCATTTTTGGGAAAACTGTTCCAACACTCTTGTCAGAGGAAGGAAAAGCGAATATCAGATCAGTACTCCTGTTCTCATCAGCTTTATGAGTGTGGTACCCAACACATAAAAACAAAAGAAAAAAGGGAGGATTATGTTTGGAAAACTCCACCGCAACATGAAAAATTAGAAATATGAATCATGGGTCGGGTTAATGATGAGCTGCAAATAAAACAACAACAAAATGTAACAGTAACACAAACATCAATATGATCAAGGACAACAACCACAGTGGCGCTCTGCTGGGAGTCGGATGTGAAGGCGACCCGGTTTCAGAACAACGTGTGCCTGGAGAATAAACTCTATTGTAACTTAGAAACTTAATAGCAGCTGAAAAGACTCTGAAATGTATTTTTATATGTTTTAAATGTCAGATAAAGATAAACAGAGCATGTTTGTTTATACGAGTTTATGACTCCCAGCATTAGAAAAAAGAAAAAAAAGAAGCACAAACCACTCCGGGATCAGATGATGACACAAAAAATAATGACATCCTCGATGGAAGGAGAGCAGACGATGAGCAGAAGACAGTAGAAGACAGCAGAGGACCGTAGAAGACAGCGGAAGACAATAGAAGAAAGCAGAAGAAAGCAGAAGACAGTAGAGGACAGCGGAAGACAGCGGAAGACAATAGAAGAAAGCAGAAGAAAGCAGAAGACAGTAGAAGACAGCAGAGGACAGCGGAAGACAGCGGAAGACAGCGGAAGACAGCAGAAGAAAGCAGAAGACAGCAGAAGACAGTAGCAGAGGACAGTAGAAGACAACGGAAGACAATAGAAGGCAGCAAAAGAAAGCAGAAGACAGCGGAAGACAGTAGAAGACAGCAGAAGAAAGCCAAAGACAGTAGAAGAAAGCAGAAGACAACAGAAGACAGCAGAAGATGTTAGAAGAGAAAAAATGGGTAAAAACTGATGAGAGGAAGACGAGGAGGAGGAGGATGATGAAGGGGTCAAACGGTCATTTCAGATCTGAAACAGGAAGCAGGGGGATCAGAAGAAGAGCGAGTACCTCCCGATGTCTTCGTCAGACTCTTCTGTCTCTGACCAACTGTCAAAGTCACGTGTGAGAATTAGCTGCAGTGTTTATTTGTTTGTTGTAATAAAAATATTTTTTAAAAAGAAGTAACACGGTAAAAGGGATGAAACAGACGGACAGACAGAAAACAGCAAAGAGCTTTTCTTTTTTGTTTCGAGGAGACATTAAACACAGAAAAAACAAGGAAGAAAGCAAAACATAAAAGCGAAAAAAATAGGAAGAACCAGACAGTGAAGACATGACGTTAGCCTGCCGACTATTAATCAAATTAACCTTCCCACCCAGAGAAGAAGGAAGTGATGCAGTCGCTGTCCTGCCTGCGATAATTAGGTTTTGTGGCTTCTCCGACAATGATGTCTCTTTTTTTTTTTTTTTTTTGGGCGCCTGAGGGTGTGTTAATGTAAGAATTACGCCCCGAGTTAAAAGAGTAAAGATAAAAAAGTTTTGAGGAAAACAGCTTATAACCTTATTCAGTACGTTTTTAGAGACTGCTCCTGTTGAGCGAACATCGCATCTGAGTTCATCACGTTAACGTGACCGCCGGTACGTGAACATTTTGTGATTTCAACCGTGGACCTGAAGAGAAACCAACGTCAGATTTTGGGTCAAATACTTTCACAAACAGGAAAAAAAATTCAATAAGTGTTCTTGAGCCCATGCAGTGATTTCCACTACAGAATTATGGCTGTTTTTTTTTGTTTTTTTGGGGGGGCGGAGGGGGGGGGGGTTTGGCTTCAAACTCTGGAAATCGTCAACTGGAGCCCCCTCGAAATGCTTCAGAAAGTCGACAAGCGACGAAGCGACGAGCCGGGCGAGTGACGTTCGCGTTTTTCAAGAGGAGGCAGAACGTCACCGTCCCGAGACCGAAAGAACCAGAGATCACCAGAAAGTCATGCATTCCCGCTACGACTCTACTACAGATTAACGCCTTCGTACCACAGAAGAGCCAAACATGGTAGAAATCATGTTCAGAAACATTATAAACATGTGAGAGTGAAAACAACCTTCAGAGAGTATTCATGGACCATTAATTAACTGGTGACCACAATTCTCTGATATCAACTTCAGGATGCACCTGAATGCAGCATCCATGCACTCCATGCCCAAATGTCAATAAGACTCAAACACATTAATAACATGTCTTGGGTCGAATCACAAATGATTTTCTGACTTTTTTTCTTTTTTTTTACTGCAGCTAATTCAGGAAGTTAACTTCGTTAAACTTGATTTAAAAACTAAGACAAAATGGCTGAAAATGTTTCACAGAGAGGAGATAAAAGTACCTTATGTTCCCATCGTGGATGATGTCACAATCAGGCGGCCTGATTTGGCAAGAAGGCAGGAAGTGAAGTGACAGAAACACACACACACACACACAAATACACACACAGCAGATCCAAAGATGCATACAAAGGTTAATGTGCAGAGACAGAAGCACGTCCAGTCTGAGAATCCAGTGAAGACGTGAGACAGCAAGTCACTCAATAAGGTGACTAGAAAGATAGAAAATGATATCGAAGAGGGGCGTCGACGTGAGTTACAGTTATAGCTTTTATATTTGTGAAATAAGAGAAAGAGTTTCTAATGATTTCTTACGACGAATCCAATTGGTTTGTCCTTGAGTAGAAGTCAAAGTCATGGAAAGAAAATGCCTCCGAATTAAGTCCAATATATCAGATTCAGATCAGTCGCTGTGATCCATCACAATAAAACGATCTCCAGAGTGAATCAATACGAGAATTAAAATCTTCTCCTCGTCGCTTCGTCAAGTATTGATTCAATAACTCGGTGTCATCTTGTAAATGTGTGAGCATGGAGGTCAATTTTGGCAGCAAATTTGTGCGTTGCCGTGGAAACAGACACACAAATAAAGTCACCGATTTGGCCCTTTCATAATGAAAGGGTCTTCGGTAAAACGCCGTCAATCAACTTCACGTCTCCGCTATCGAACGGCAATTACATTCAACTGAGCGAGAAAATATATCAAGAAATATGAAATAAATACGAGTTTTCTTTCATTGATTTTTATAAATCTAAATATTATAAAATAAACATCAGAGCAGCAAATTAAATCATTCTGAAAAAACTGCTCCTAGACATTTGATTGATTGATTGATTGAATGATTAACAGACTTTAACTTTTGTCCATTATCTGGTATTTTATTAGAAGTTGTGTATCTGTGGTCGAACAAGTAAAATAAAGAAAACAACAAAACTTATAAAATAAAATAAAATCTAAACTGAATTATAATTTAAATAAACTCCCTGTTGTGACTGAATTTAACTACAACTTGAAATATTTCATGACTAGCTTTAAAAAAAAAATAATTATTATAATTATAAATAATAATAATAAATAATTTCAGTTAACGGGATCCTTTGTAGCAACATTTGAAAGAAAAAAGCAACATTTATAAATCGGCCAACAAACATAGATATGAAACAGCTGCAACACTAAAGTGAGTTTGAGCCAAACAGAATAAACTTATTTTGACTTTCGACTGAATTTTTTTAAGTCATAGTGCTTTGTTCAAGTAGAAAATATGAATAAAAGTTTAAAAAAAAAAAAAAAAATACACTTTCTACATAATCTATGATCATTAAAATATCTCAACAAAGTTCTTACTTGCTCCAGAAGACTCTTCCATCGAGGGCCTGCATCTCACCGAGCATGGCCAGCAGCAGCGAGGATTTCCCACAACCCACCTGGCCCACGATCATCGTCAGCTGACCTGACGGAGAAACAAACAAACAAACAAACAAAGTGGAGAATTTTACCCTTTGCAGAGATGACATCTAAAATGCGGCTTATTAAAACAAATACGAGGGGAAGAAAATTGAAGTCCTCCTTCCTTCATTCATTTTCCCCCTAAATTTAACCGTCCACATGGCAAAGACGACACTTTTATAAAACCAAAAGACAGAAGTGCAAAAACACACACACACACACACACACACACACACACACACACACACACACACACACACACACACACACACACACACACACACACACACACTCTTGTTTCTTCCCCGGGGACGTGACTTGCTTGCAATCCCAGTAATGCTACTACCGAGATAAACAGGATCTGTAGATATGCCAAGTGCTGGTGTTGTTTGGAGGAACTGAAGTGTGTGTGTGTGTGTGTGTGTGTGTGTGTGTGTGTGTGTGTGTGTGTGTGTGTGTGTGTGTGTGTGTGTGTGTGTGTGTGTGTGTGTGTGTGTGTGTGTGTGTGTGATACGACACATCCATCCGCTGGCAGCCTCCTCAACATGATCAGCTGACACCGTTACTGTAATTCTGCTTCATTCACATCCTAACAGCGTTCTCACAGTTCCAGCTTCAGTTTCACTTTCGCACAAAAAAAAAAAAAAAAAAAAAAAAAAGGGAGAGACCGAAGAAGGTGCAACGACCTCCGAGCATTTACGCGTGTCGACGCCAGAAGAGAACAGGTGGACGGGATCTTTCTAAAGTTACAAACGTTTGCTAATGACCCACAGCTCATCGTGTCAAGTCCAAAAAAAAACATCCGTCCAAAAAAAAAAAAAAACTTGTGGAAAAATGTAACGGCAGATAATGTGAGCTTCAAAATAAGAGGTTGCACTTAACTCTTTTTAATTATTCATGAGTGTCCATCTCCCATTTCCCTTTATGCAGTCGCACTTTGGCGGATTGTTGTTATAACGGCGAGATGAAATTCAAGATGAAACTCGAGGACTCTTTGAAATGACATTTTAAGCTTTAACGTAGTCAGAAAATTTAAATTGTACCTGTAAATAACTAAACCAAAAAATAAAAAATGAAGAGCTCAGTTCGGTGAGTCTGACTGTTGGAAATGAAATAACAAATTTCATTTAAAAGTCTTTTCACTTTGTTTTTTCTGTGTTTACATTGGTATTTTTCCAGGCTGCCTTTATGTATTATTCACATTTATTTATCTAATTCTCTCCGTTATTTGAACGGTGGATTCATTCATTTATTTTGGATGTCAGCGATGTCCTCGTGAGGAGGACGATGTCCGTTTCCCACCTGTAGGGATGCGGATGTTGATGTCGGACAGCGTCAGCAGGTTGTTTCCCCACGTGAACGCGCCGCCGCTCACCTGAACACACAAAACACACGACGACAGAAACACACATTAAAAGGGTTAAAAAAATAAACAAATAAATAAATAACCGACCGCCGAAGCTTTTCGCTCTCAGTAAACTTCCGTTACGCAACGCGACTACGTGCTGTTTTTTCTTGTTATGTGCGCGTGACCCCCCCCCCCCCCCGGTTTTTTGTGGCCTGACCTCCGAGTGCCGGCTGAGATAACGGGATTACATGAGTGGGGACGCGCTAGCGTGGCGACGGAGGATCAAACTAAGAAAAAAACACCAGTTACGCAGGAAGCTGCAGCTTTGTTTTATCTGAACTGATTCCATGTGCAACTTCTGTATCCATGGAAACAAGCAGAAAAACCAGAAGTCTTATCTTGAGAGTGAAATAAAATCAACTGTTAATATTATTATATGTATTATATTCCCTGATTGTAAGTTTACCCCCCCCCCCCCCCAATTCAGTGGAGACATGACATCATGTGACACAACTACTAAGATTGATAATGACTGTTGTTGGTGTAAATAAATATTTATTTTGTTATTAAAAAAAAGAAAAATACACATATATTAAAAATGTCCAGGAAATAAAGAGCAACGTGTGACAGACCTTTTTGTATCTAAATCCTCTTCTACATCCCTTCTTCCTGTTTACATTCCTCCCGTCTGTTGCTTTTAGTTGTTTATTTGATGTTTATTTTATGATATTAAAAAACAACAACTTTTTAAACAATTCACAGACAAACTCATTGATCTGCTCATTTGTAGGATAAATAGAACTTATTTTAAATAACTTTATCAATTCAATTAGATTTTTTTATGTTGGTTTTTATTCTCCTATTGTCGTTCAGTCTTCGTAGAGCTGCTCTCAAATAAAAGTAGGAACCGTCACGCGTCGTCTGACTCCAATTAATGGTTTGGATGAGCGGACGGTGAGCGTCGCTCCGCGGGGACGAGACAGGAAGTGAAGCCTTCAGAGGAGGCTGAGAAAAAACAGGACGGACGCGTTCGCAGGGCGATTTTAAAGGGCCGTGTGAATGCTACACTTCCTGAGAGGGGAGAGCGCACACACACACACACACACACACACACACACACACACACACACACACACACACACACACACACACACACACACACACACACACACACACACACACGGGTACACCCACGTACACATGTGACATGTATGATCCCACAATATGACCCACGGATGTTAAAAAAAAATTTAAAAAAAGTTTAAGACCTGAAACAGCTGCTTGTTCATTTAAATCAAGTGTTAATGACCTCATCCCATAATGCAACATGGTTTTTATCATAAAATTAAATTATCGCACCAGTAGAGATCCCATGTTGTGGAATATTGTCTTTTTAAAGCTGAACAGGCTCTCCAATTATTCAATCCTTAAATGTGGACCACTTTTTTCATCCCTTCTCTCTATATACCCCCCCCACCCCCCTCTTCCAGTCTCACACACACACACACACACACACACACACACACACACACACACACACACACACACACACACACACACACACACACACACACACACACCCGACCTTCACAGCCACATCCTCCGTCTCCGTGGGTCTCATCTGTCGCCGGGTCGGCTGCTCGTAGTTGTCCATCTGGTAGCGCATCGGCTGCTTCCTGTTGATGGCTTTGGTCTTGGAGGGTGTGTGTGTGTGTGTGTGTGTGTGTGGGAGGGGGTAGGGGGGGGAGGAGGGGGAAGTATAAATAAAGAAATAAAAAGAAGAGATGCTGAGTTAAATGTGTACAAATAACCACTTTCCTGCATCCGTTTTAACTCCTCGGGGAGAAGAAGGCTTTTTTTTTTGTCCCGCTGCCGTCACTTTATCTTCTTATTATTATCCAGACACACACAACACACACACACACACACACACACACACTGGGGGGGGGGGGGGGGGGGGGGGGGGGGGGGGGGGGGTGTGTGTGTGTGTGTGTGTGTGTGTGTGTGTGCACACACACACACACACACACACACACACACACACACACACACACACACACACACACACACACACACAACACGAAGTCTTTGTACTTCATGTGCAGTCTGGTTCACAACATCATTAATAGATGTTCATACGCCAAAGTAGTTGCAGAGCAGCGAGGTCAAAGGTCAGTGAAAGTCCTCACGTGTGCTGCTGTGATGCCGGTAGACTCAAACTTGAGAAGGATTTGAGTTATTAAATTGACAACAAAAAAAAAAAAAAAAAAAAAGGGATAAATAATGAATCTGTGGAAAATTTTGCTGCTTTGATTTTGATATTTTTTGGGTGAAATTGGAGGAAAGTTCAGCAGGTCAGTGAATCCTCTGAGGACTACGAATATTCATCCAGAATCACATGAAAATCTGAACATAAGTCATTCGTGTTTTTTATGATACAATATGATCAACTTTATTTTTTTGTTATATATATATATATATATATATATATTTTTTTATATATATATATATAGAGGTAATAAAATAAGGAGCATGAGTCTGGAAACACATCGTATTGCATCTCTTGCGTAATTCCCAGCAATGAAATAAAAAAATAAAAAAGCGACGCCTACGTTTTGCTCCGTTTTGTGCTGACTCATCAGTTTTTTCGTTTTTTTTTTTTTTTTTGTCCCATCGACGTGGTTTCGTTGAAGACTCACCATCCCCAGGTGTTTCTTTCCCGCCTCGAAGGGAACAGATATGTCGCCGTTTCTCCAGCTGTCGTCTCCGATCTCGTCGCTCTGAAGGAACTCGCCGAGCTTCTGGACGCTGGAGGAGGAAAAACACACACACACACACACACACACACACACACACACAGATTTACCATCAGAACCGTCCCCCGGATCAGCTGTTCTCCCCCTCGTCCACACGCTCACCTGACCAGAGCCTTCACGGCGAATCGGACCACGGTGGAGAGCAGGAAGAGAGGCGTGACCAGGATGTGGAACAGCGCCAGAGCCGCGAAGGCCTCGGACGGACTCGGCCCGCTTTTATCGATGAAGTGATGCATCACGAACGTCTGCGAGAGAGCGTTTCAAATCGAATCGTGTTATAGTCGAAGAAAGCCATTAACGACGTGGTGAATACACAGATGTCTAAAAAAAACAAAAACAAGTTCTTACCGCAAGAACGGCGGCGATGGGGATCGCAGCGTTCATGAAAACTGCACAGAGAATTATTATTTATTGGCAAAATCTTGCTGTAATAATAAATAATTTCCTCCAAAATTTGAATTATTTAAGCTAATTTATGTTGCAGTGAATTATTGAGAACTTAAAGGTCCCATATTTTACACTTTTCCTGCGTTTTAGTTATCTAAAGGAAGATATCGACGATCCTCTCTTCTGATTGGCTGACTCGTTTTCTGAGTGACACATGCCCGGACCGATCACAGGACGTCTTTGATCTTGTAGCTCCGCGACAAAACGACCGATCTGTGTTTTTCTTCAAAATAAAATAATGCACAGTGGGCGTATGACACGAGTTTGTGACATCACAAACACAGCGACGTCTCAACGGCTCGCTTCGAAAGTATTTATAAGAAAGGAAAAAAATAAATCCAAATTTATACAATACGGGACCTTTAAATCCTTAAATCCTGGTGTTTTGCAAACAAAAGACTAACTTCGTATTTGCCTTTTATGTTTTCAAACAATAACATAAAGAGTTAAAGATCTCGTGTGAGTGCGTTTTGATCGTACTGGACATGGAGGTGTAGAAAGCGAAGGTCTTGAGGCTGGTGAGCTCTTTCCCTCTGGTGTCCTCCACGCTGTCGCAGAAGATCTTCTCCCAGGCGTACAGCTTCAGCAGCTTTATGCCCTTCAGGATCTCCGAGGTCTTTTTCAGCCGATCTGTAGAGTGTTCCTGAAACGAGGCAAAATTATTACCGACTGCTGGGAAAGTACAGGACATACGACGTAAAGTTCAAAAACAAGTTTCCTGCTCACGAGTGAGCTTTTCTGTGTGTCCGCCAGCTTGGTGGCGATGAGGTACTGGACCGGAGCCAGCAGGACTATGACGGACGCGCCGACCAACGCGCTCAAACCCAGCAAATAGTAGAGCAGGATCACTCCCATCACGATCTGAGGACGGACAAAACAAAAACAAAAAGGAAAAGTGAGAAGACTCGTCTGAAGCTGCACTTTCAAAACTTAAAAAAATAAATAAATAAATGGCACTACATTAGGAAAATATAGAGTTTTGTCCCACCTGCACAGGCATGGCCCAAAGGTTGGGGCACAGGAAGAGGAACCACATCAGCTGGTTGGTCTCTATGGCAACCAGGTTGTTGATCTGCCCCAGCGTCATCTCGCCCATGGACATGTTGGAGGTGGACAGACGCAGGATTTTGTTGTAAATCATCGCCTGGGTTCACAAAAACAAAAACAGACCATAATAACACGTAAATGTTAACAGGAGTTTGGGAATGGCTTGAAAATGACGGCTAGTTACGGCGTTCAGTTTATGGACCTTTGACCTTTTGGATGTGAAATGTCAAAACACTTCATCCTCTGTGTGAAATCTTTGTCATAATTTTGGCCACAAAAGGGCTTTGAAGGGCCCCGGTGACCTTTGACCTTCCACCACCAAACTCGAGGCAGGTCATCCTCGAGTCCTGAAGAGTTTAACCTCCCGAGATGTGTCGTTTTTCGGGACTTAAATTGTTTTCCACTCACCAGCAGGGCTCCCCGCAGGTTGATGCCCGTTTCTATGGTGACGTAGTACGAGGCCTGCAGGAAGGTCCTCTGCAGCACCAAAGCCAGGAAGAGAAGGACGGCGAGGACGGAGCTGTTCTGCAGCAGCTCGGTGGAGGACATGAAGTAGACGCCCAGATAGGTGTCCTGTAAAAACACAGGAAATACCTTCAAGCTGCCAAACACATTTTTATTTTTATTATCGCGACAAGAACTGCAATCAAAAAGTTGGTCCATCAACAAGGTGAACTTTATCGCTTTAAATCACCGGATTAAAAACACACGTTATGGTGTGGGATGATACTGAATGTATTTTAGACTCCAGCTTTAATGTAGAAAAAACATTAATATATGAATTAATCTGAGAAGATACAGCTGAGAAATGAGGTCAATAAGCAGACTGAACTTTCCACCCCACAGCTGGTAAATGACAGTATTTATTTATAATATTTTAATTAAAGCTTTTGCAATTTACCGGGCACGCTTTAACCGTATTTTTGTAAAATAGACAAAAATCAGTGTTTTGCCCATTTTAATCATTTAGTTTGTGAATTGATTTGAAGAGACTTTTACCTGCGTGTCCTCACTCCTGGCACACACACACACACACACACACACACACACACACACACACACACACACACACACACACACACACACGGTAGTTTGGTCTGTGTTGAACTCAGAGTGTGAAGTGAGCGGAGAAGTTTCCACGTCACCCAGACATGCAGCTCTGCTCTGCGTCTCTGCCCACTAAAACCCACTTCAGCCGGCTGACAGCTTCACCGCCGCGGCAGCTGGAGAGTTTGATCGTTTACGCGTTCAAGATCCCGGTGGAAATATCTGGATCTGTTTTAACGTGAATGAAGTTGACGAGTCGATTAACGTGGTGGAAACGTCAATCACAGATGTCAACAGAGGAAGAAGGACAAACGTTTGCGATCTCACGTTCACACCGACGACCGGTGGAGAAGAAAAGACGAGAAGAAGAAGAAGAGGAACAAAAAAAAAGAAGAAGAAGAAGAAGAAAATAAGTGATGAAGGAAAAAGGAGGAAAGACAAAGAAGAAGAATACAGAAGTTCTACTTAGAGACGCAAAAGTCAGAAACGTGAAGAAACCATCGACTGTCCAACTTCCTCTGATGTTAATAAATCAACCTTCTGTTTTATTTATGAGGACAAACTGGGAGTTTCTGACCTTGAAGATTAGAAAAGTTTGGAAAAGTGAATAAAAAAAAAAAAAATTCCTACAAAGTGAGCAAACATTTGGCACCTAATGAGGGTTTTTTTTTTTTTTTTTTTTAAGAGTGAAGACATTTTAACTTCTTCTTTCCTGCTGGAGGGGTTGAGGTCTGAAGATTAAACAGAGGTTCAGTTCAGGAAAACCGGAAGATTCAGGATCCATTTTGTGGTTCTGACAGAACACTGATGTTAAATTCACTGGAGGATTTAACACATCAAATAATCTGGAAATTAATCATGCGAGAAAAATCCGAGTTTAAAGTCGGGGGTGAAGCATGATGTCATCACGAGTGTGTGTGTGTGTGTGTGTGTGTGTGTGTGTGTGTGTGTGTGTGTGTGTGTGTGTGTGTGTGTGTGTGTGTGTGGGGGCTCATTATTACATTACAGGCATGATCACGTCAGTCACACACACACACACACACACACACACACACACACACACACACACACACACACACACACACACACTCGTGGTGACATGATGACTGCGACCACCGCCTCGGTGATGTCATCATGTCTCAGACACCATCTTTTTGTGTGTGTGTGTGTGTGTGTGTGTGTGTGTGTGTGTGTGTGTGTGTGTGTGTGTGTGTGTGTGTGTGTGTGTGTGTGTGTGTGTGTGTGTGTGTGTGTGTGTTTTAATCTGCATTTAACCCCTATTCAAAAAAAGATCTTCTGTAAACACCAGACGTGACTTCGGTGCCCAAACATGGCTTTAAGTTTTCAGACGGGAGAGTCTGTGATGTTTTTTTTTAAACATCTTCACACAGCCGGTGTTCATCATCAAGAGGCCGGGTCACATTACGTCTCCGGTCGGTCGGTTGGGGGGGTGGGGGGGGTCCTGCAGCGCTCTCACTGCACATGCAGCTATTTATAGCTCACAGAGAGATTACGTGTAGGCGGATGAACGAGGTCGATCTTCAGTGATGGAGTCACAAGAAACGGGAAATCAAACCTGACTGAAATCAAAAAAAAAACAATTCACCATGTTTTTTGGGTTTTTTTTGGGAGCCGGCCCCCTAGTGGCCCTCAGTGGTTTTGCACTTTAAGGTTCTTCCCACATCGGCTTCACTTTTCAAAACTGAAAAAAAATGTTACAGATCAAAGCTCGACAGCCACATCAGGATGTTGAGCTCACTGTAGAGAGAAAGTCGGTTTTCACGGGTCTTTACACTTAAAATCATTTGCATGACTCGTACTACACGGTACCTGGATAAAACTGTATTTTCAGGTTTTTCAGTTGAAAAAAATTGATTTAATTTGATGATTCGTAGGTCGTACTTCAGTCTAACAGCAAGTCCCGAGTCAAAAATGGACGTACGAATGAAAAGACATTTCCTCTCGTTGTTTCCTGTCTGTTCTCGATGATGTGAGTGCGGCACGTACATCCCGTAACACTCACCTTCATCTTGTCCGCCGCCGGGACGGTTTTGGTGGAGTTCAGGTACTTCACGATGCCGGAGATGCAGAGAGGCCCGGCGAAGCCCAGCAGGTCGGCCAGGTAGCGGAAGGTGCTGCTGAGCAGGATGGGACGGCCGAACGCCCGGTACATGGAGCGCCAGATGGACGGGGCTCGATCCGGGTCCTCGGCGGTCTGCGAGGGAGGAAGGGAGACCAGAAAGTGTTGTGTTGTTGTTGTCGTTTGTTTTTTTTTCCCCATAATAATAAAATACAGCAAATGTGAATATTAAGATCGGGGCTCACCCTCTGGTCCTCGTAGGCGTCCTTCAGCCGCAGGTAGTTGGTGAGAGCTCGCATGGCGATGGGCAGCTTGCCGATCTTCTTCAGCTCGATGGGCCTCTTGTGGGCTCCCATGATGAGAGGATTCATCCACCAGTACGTCGCCTGGAAAAAAAAAACCACGCCGAGTGGTCTTCTAGTTAGTCCGTGTTTATTTAGAGACGTAAACACGAGCGTTGAAAACTCCAGACTCACCTTGGACAGCAGGTTGACAAACGGCTGCAGAAATCGAACCCCCAAATCCTGCAGGTCCTCGGGCGGTTTCACCTTCTGAGGGTTGGCGAAGAAGACGTATTTCTACGGGACGGAAGGGACAAAAAAATGACAAAGTACCAGGATGATGCACTCAAAACATCCCCCAAGTGTGAAATGCTCCGTAGAAAGAGGGGCGGGGCCACCGGCTTGAAGAATTTTCAAATTAAAAGCGTCTGAGGAAGCTGCAGATGTTCCTGAACACAAAACGTGTTTATTTATCACTTACTGCTGCTGGAAAAAAAAAAAAAAGAATCAGCGTGTTAAAAACACGTACATTTTCTGCAAATTGTTTTGGCGGGGTGATGCGTTCACAGGCTTCAGGTCATTTCCTGTCAGTGTGCAGGATTTATAAAACCACATTAAGTACGGTCTAAATTCCTGCTGTACACTAAGTCAAGATCATTCTGGGGGAAACGCAGCGGAGGACTCACTCGGACTCGGATGACGTTGACCTCCACGGCCATCAGGAGTCCGTACAGAACCACCAGCAGCGCCGTGATGCAGAACCTCAGGTGCTGCGGCCCGACGGTGAACGCGGCGAACTTCCACAGCTTGATGGACTTGGTGATGAACGCCAGCACCCAGTAGATGAAGAGGACTGAAAAATGAATCAAATAATAAATACGCCGTTTTTAGTGTAAAAAGTGCAACTTAAAAATACTTTTCTTTTTTCTTTCTATGACTTGTAGATAAAAAGTTAAAGTAAAAAAACAAACAGATGAGGCTCAAACGGTCTCACCGAGCAGCAGCTTGGGGAAGTTGGACGTCTCGATGTTGTGGTAGTAAACTACGGACGTGGTGGCCGCGATGAAGCCCATGAAGGCCGGCATGAAGAGGTGGAGGTGGTTGGTCGTCATCCCCCTACAGCAAGAGCCAAACACAGGATATATAATTATAATGGAAAGACCGATGGTCCTATTATTATTACTATTATAAAATAAAATAAAATAAATGTGGGCGATAAAACGTGTTTGTGAGGCCTCACTTGTTGGAGACGATGCCCTCGGCGAACTCGCACACGTGCACGAACAGCAGCAGGAAGGTGAGGATCCACCGCATGTTGTGTCCCGGGAAATGGAGCCACGTGTTGTGATGGATCTGAACCTTCGAGCTCTGGCTGCCCCAACCTGACACACACACACACACACACACACACACACACACACACACACACACACACACACACACACACACACACACACACACACACACAGGTGGACGGATAAAAACAGCTTTTAACGTGTACAAATCAACAAATTATCCCTCTTCTATTATTACATTTACAGACGTACTTTAAGACATTGTCTTAATATAAAATCTGCATTTTGTGCGTCTGACCATAAAATAACATCAAATGAAAATCTCGAACGCTTCGGCGACTCGGTCTGAGACTGTTTGTTTATCGGGGTTTGTTTTCTGCTCTTGAAGCCTTCGGAGAGCATTACAACAAAAATTACACAGAACCAGGAAGCTTCAATTAGCGAGTCCCCGAGGAGCAATGCTGAGCGCTGATGGTCAGAACCATTCCCATAAATTACTGAGGACACATACACAACCACACACACACACACACACACACACACACACACACACACACACACACACACACACACACACACACACACACACACACACTCGGTAGAAGTTATTCTGCCAGCAGAGTTAACCAGAAAAACATCAACAAACATGCAGTTTATTTTTTGTTTCTTCAACAGTAGTTTTGTTTACATTGTGTGCAGCATCCTCGGCTCCTCGCCGGATCACTGAGCCGAGGTTACAACAATAATCTCAACCGCCCCTCAAGAGCCGCTTTAATCTTCACACCGCCGACGCCGGAGCGACAGATTACAGAAGAAACCGACACCAACGAGACTCTCAACGAGGAAAAGATCCCAGATGGACTTTCACCACATCTGAAAATCTAGCTGCGATACGGACTTCTTGGTAAATGAAGACGGTATTTTTCTTACAGTATTTGCTGTGGTAAGATGATATGTTTTAGATTAAGGAACCTAACCCCCCCCCCCCCCCCCCGGAGGACACATGCTGTTGCCGGACAGACTGACCCTGGAGGTCCCCGCAAGTCTGCTGTTCTGAGACCAGTTATGAAAACGTAACTATAAGAGGGTTTTGTGAGATTAAATTAAATCCTGGTAGGAACTGATGAATAATAAATAATAATCATAAAAAAAAAAGACATTTCCTTTCTGTAACACAAATTCACCTACCGATGAAGAGGATGGGGAAGGTGATGAAGAGCAGGAAGACGTGGGGGACGAGGTTGAGGGCGTCCACGAAGCAGCCATTGTTGAGCACGCCTTTCTCCACGCTGTAGGCGTTGAGTTCCTCGTTGTTGCCGCAGAACGACAAGGCCATGCCCCCCCCCCCACACACACACACACACACACACACACACACACACACACACACACACACACACACACACACACACACACACACACGAACCGTCAATCAATCTGGGAGAAGAAGAAGAAACAATATTAATATATTTAAGAAGAAGAAGAATTATTTTTCTGAGAGGACAAAATAAATGATATTCTGTATAATCGTTGTAGTAACGGCTGCGAATTAAAAGGTCAGACATTACATCACACACACACACACACACACACACACACACACACACACACAGGCTGGTGTGAGGCACGAGGACCGTCTCAGGGGTCACATTCAGGCTAACGTGTCCTTCAGCTCACAGCGGCTTCGTGTTCAATGAATATCAAGAGTTGGAAACACGCAGGAAGTTTTTGTTGTTGTTGTTGTTTTTTATGATGTCATGAACTCAAAGTTTAAGAAAATTCAGGTTTGTTCTATTTTCTGTGCTCAGATGTTGTT
This sequence comes from Brachyistius frenatus, assembly GCF_029030835.1. Classification (NCBI taxonomy): domain Eukaryota; kingdom Metazoa; phylum Chordata; class Actinopteri; family Embiotocidae; genus Brachyistius; species Brachyistius frenatus. The sequence continues at coordinate 53,815 of NW_027210954.1, forward strand.
TTTTTTTTAGTTTTATAAAATGCGTTTGTTTTTTTAAGGGTTTGCGTCTGAAAGTGAAACGTCCTTTTACCTCTAAAGAGCCGCTGGAGCTGCTTTTATTTTGAAAGTCACACATGTACACGTCATTTGTGCAGCTACGTCTGACTGCTGCTGTTATTGTGTAACAAAACATTGTATTAAACCAGATCGAGACCGTAACTAGATTTGATTTATTGTTATGGGGTTTTGTTTCAGCTATAAATTCATAAATATTTTTTGTTCGCGCGGTCGTTAAACAACATGTTCGTGAGGCAAGATCGATTAAAATGTATTAAAATCTGTTAAAGTTTTAAACGGTTGGTCTCAGAAAATCGATCTTTACGTAAAGTCACGTAAACTAACGTAAACACGTGACTGTGGCATCGTGGGTAATTTTTAGCATTTTTTTTGTTTGTTTTGTTTTTAATTAGTTCATCTATATTTGTGTATATTGTTGTTGACGTGCATCGCGTTGCATTTTGAGCGATCGCAGTTTGTAGTTTTACGACACCGCCGATGATGCTGACACGCGTGGGCCTGTTTGGCGACGGACGTTTGCTTGGGAGACAAAACAATTACAAAACAACAGCAATCTAAAAATCCTTTAAGTAAAAGTAAATAAAAGTTTGTTTTTATTTACATGTGATTTATCATCACTTACTTAAAAGTATATTATTTTTTCAAAGTAGGAAATGTGTGTATTTTTTTTTTTTATTGTGGTTTATCTGTTGCTCTATTAAAACGGATTATTCAGTGTATGATGACGTATCACTTTTTACATACTAATATTTAAATCTCTTGTAAGCAGTAGCTGCACCTGGCGGCCATCTTTGTTTGGGTCAAGAGGCTCACCTTGTATTTTGGAGAAGTTTGGGGAATAACTGTCTGGATATATGGACTCATAGCAGAAACATACATTCAGTACCAGAGCTAGTTTGACATTTTAAATGAAAGTTTTCACCCTTTTTCTATAACTGCTAGTCACCTCACATTTCTGCCTAAAAGTTTGATATTTATTTGAAATATATTATTATTGTTCCTTTAAACTAACGTAACAAGGAGGATAATTAATAACAAAGTTATCAACATTATGGAGACAGAAAACGACGTTTGGTCCCAAACGGCTGTATCGATTAACCGAGACTTGTCGACTATGTGTTAAAAAAAAAAAAAAAAAAAAATCGAAACGCAGTTGAAGCACAAGTAAATAAAACAACACCAGCTCCATTAAAGCTTCATTTATTAAACCAAATCCCTTCTTAAAATACTAAATAGAGCTCCGACATAATTCACAAAGCTCCATTATCCTCCTCTTTATCTAAACACAGTCGTTAAACAATTAAAGTTAATTGAAAAGAGTCTTACCTCGGAGTGAAGTGAATAATCCTCACTGACACCGTTTAATTCCGGAAGTCTGATTTTTTTTTTTTAAAACACAGAAAAAAAAACCGGATAAAAGAGAAGAACAGAAACAAAATACCGTGAGAGTTGGAGGGAGAGAAGGGGGGAAAAAAGTTGGATTATTTTTAGCCCCGCAAGTGCATCAGCTGCTCCACTAACCGCAGCCCGTCTCTGCCGACGGTGTCAAGTTACACCGAATTACCACACAGAGCTTCCGGTGATGACCTTCAAAATAAAAGACTGAACATTTAACGTACAACGAGTTTGTTATAAAAAATTTTTTAATTATTATTATTATTTTTAAACACTAGGAATAATAGTAAATATTGTTGGTGCATGTATGTAAAACACTCACAGTTCTCCCTGAAATATGGAATTTTCTTTAGCTACCACACAGTATGAATTTAAAGGGGTTGGTTAAATAGTAATAAGGGTCTTTAAAATGTCAGTAAATTGTGGAAAAACGTCCACCAGTGTTCCCCAAAAGCCAAAGCTGCAGCCAATAATGTCCACAACAAAAAAAGATATTCAATTGGTTATCATGGAGAAGTAAAGGAACCAGAAAATATTCACTTTTGAGAACCTGAAATCAGAGTATTTTAGCTTTTATTTTCATTATATAAAAAAAAGTCTTTGGAAATTTGATTGATTTTCTAAATAGTTGGCAATTAATGGTCAGTCAATCAACTAATTGATTAATTGACACATTTTTATAGCCCAAACTGTGTTCCCCTTTACGTCTAATTAACTAATGAGAACAGCATAGATGTGAGGTAAGCTGAAAGCTCTGGAGGGTGAAGGTTTAGTTACCAACTTGACCCGTTTCATAATTACCTTGGTTGGTTTTGCCTTGTGTAGATATACGTTTAATATATTTGTAATATTTTGAATCATATTTTCAGTTACAAGGGGCTATCTTACAATTGTTCGAAGTATATTTTAGACTGTTAGTACATTTTATTTGGTTTGCTTTCAACTTCATTTAGTTCAATTAGTCCACATTACATATTTTCTTTTGTTGGATCTTTATGAATTTCCCAAACAAGATCAGTTAAGTCTCCCTTTTCTCTGATTAAAAAAAAAAAAGCACTTTTATTTTGAATATGTAAATTTAGTGATTTCCGGTAAAAGTGTACGTCATTTTAGCCATCTTGATAGAACCTGCCTGCTATCAGATTTCCAAACTTGTACCAGTTTAGCGGTGAGAAGGGGGTTTATTATAGGCTTCTTTAGCAGTCAGCAGACATGTGAGTTACAAACAGTTTAAAAACCTGTAGCTGAACTAATATCATAATATCATCACAATGTCATCTGATCACAGCTTTTTCTACTTTGTGGATCAATAACTTCATATTTGGAGGTCAAAGAACTTGTATTTAAACCTCTGCAGCACGGCAACACTATACCAAATATATGTATATATTTTACATTTTAGAAAATCAAACTTTCTCTTCTGGATGTAAAAATCCATCAGAAAAAACACCTAAATTGATATTTAATAAAATATTAGTCAGAGAAAAATATCCCAAACTATTTTACTAAAAAAAATTAAAAAAATATCCTCAAGAGAGTTGTCAGTGCTTCAACCTGCTGTAAACATGGTGCTTTTGCATATTTATTCAGATTTTCATAATAATTGATTATGTTACTTATTCAAATTTAATATTAATTAATTGATTTCTATAATTGTATTTCGTCTGTGTGCATACATATAGCATCTCCCTGTCAACTCATCCTTAATCTAAAATCTCTGACTCAGAGGCTGCAGGTTTCCTTTCTTTGCTTGGAGAGAAAAAGACCTTGGATACGGACAAAGCGCACTGAGGCGAACACAAGCTGTCGACTGCATCGTCAGTCATCAATGTAAGCTGCTGATTCCAGACCAGAAAGATGACAGTCCTGCACCCAGAAAAACGAACAATAGAAAACGATGGACCAGTGACAAACCAATCTGGTGTCTTTTACGTATCACCCAGCGTCCTAAAATGTCATTTCGTCCTCCGTTCCTATGAGACCACCAAAACTCCATTTAGAAAGCAAACGATTTAAAGTTATCACGCGTATAGACAAAAATAAAAGTAGATTTAACAGAACCTTGTGTGTTTTTCTACACGAGTCAGATTCAATCTTTGATTCGGCAAGGATAAATAAGAAAGGAGGGATATTTGTCTTGAAGAAATGTTCAACTTTTTGAACTGCCCCACTTGTAATTCAATCATCTCCTACCATAGTGAGCAGCAAGTGAGACCAGCGCGAATTGAGCTCACATTTTACTGAAAATATGTGTGCTTGGGGGGATTATATGTGCGCCGGAATAAAGATTTGTCTTCCATTGATTCAGATATTGCACTGAGTCTATTTCTTAAAGTGCACATTTTTACCGAGACGCAGAATGATTTCAAATTGCAGGATTGTTAAAGGAAGTCTGGTGTCTTTCACGTTGAGAGAACCGTTATCTCCGTGGACTGGAAGACGTCGTTGCACGAGCACTTTAAAGAGATGCTGAAGCCTGGCTCTGAAGGACCGCAGGACTACATAGGAAATCCAACCCCAACACTCACCGACCTCTGACGCAGGTTTTACGGAGTCTCGGGGGTCACGCGCGTCCCTTCCGGAGTCCTCTTTATTCCCGTCTTATCATAATGCGGTTTATACTGAAGGCACGAGGACAGGAAATGCCTTTATGGTCCATTGACCGTCGTATCCGCTCGGAGAGGCTGCGATGGCGCAGAAGCGGCGCAGCTGAGACACACGCACTCCCCGATATGAAGGCTGGCTTTCTGACGTGAAATTATTCATAGTGCGTGGAAAGACATTAGATAAATGTAGGTCAAATTAAAGCCGAATAAGCACGATGCTATTTTTAAGCTTTTGGGTAAAACTGAGTTTTTGTGTTATTACTCAGAAAGCAGTGCATCTTGTCTGATTGGAAAAGGTTGTGAAACTGATGTGAAGCTGCAGACAAATGAGGAATAACACCTGCACGGGTCATAAAAATATGTTGGAGAGAAATAAACAATAATACAATTTATATACGCCTACTGAGGTAACTGATATTAGGGGGTCTGAAACATGACTTTAATTCAATTAAAATGAAGACAAAACAACAGCCTGTATAATGAGCTGCGTCTTATTTTGAAATGCGTCAGATTTATTTACTGCACAGAACAGGAAGAGGGTGCTTCGGCTGCAGAGTGATGGATGCTGCTCCGGTGGGAGGATGATGAGGCCCATCGCTTCATCACCTGTCCTGGGTGAAAGAGGTCAAAAAAATTAAAATTAAAAAAAAAAACCTGATGGAAAACTTGTGTTCAGCGACATTATATACATATTTATGAAGTAAAACTTCCAACAAGAAACGTAACGGTAATTTCAGAAGAAGAGCGCCTCCGGGACAGACAGTTTCTGTCACTCGTCCCTCAATCGCTGCACCTCGTAGCCCCCATATGGGGTCCCAGCCTCCAGGTTGAGCCACAGACACCCCCCCCCCCCCTCCGTCCCACCCGTGTTGGTTGTGACTTGTTAAATAAAGGTTACAGGTCTTTTAATGTGGAGCCTGAGACTCCGTTCACCGCTGAGAGGACGCAGCCTGGAGGACCAGAGGGGGTGAGGGGGAGGGTCGTGTGTGTGTGTGTGTGTGTGTGTGTGTGTGTGTGTGTGTGTGTGTGTGTGTGTGTGTGTGTGTGTGTGTGTGTGTGTGTGTGTGTGTGTGTGTGTGTGTGTGTGTGTGTGTGTGTGTGTGTGTGTGTGTGAAGAGTGGAAGAGAGTGTGTGTGTGTGTGTGTGTGTGTGTGTGTGTGTGTGTGTGTGTGTGTGTGTGTGTGTGTGTGTGTGTGTGTGTGTGTGTGTGTGTGTGTGTGTGTGTGTGAGGAGATTCCCATCCACCAGTGTTTCCCAAGAAACTGTCAAGGGAAGAATTTGACCTTTGACCCCTCCACACACTCACACACGTACACAGTCATGTTTACATCCCTTCAGAGGAGGCATTACGTGACTTTTCTTTCATTTCCTGCAGACTTACTCCGCCACTGCTTCGCACTAATTGCATTTTTAAGGTCCCCAAAAGAGACGCAGGTCCCCACATTGTACTGTAAGTCAGCACTGTCCCATGACATCACTAATACTCGTACAAACACTCCCCACTCTTCCTCTGTTTGTACATTCACAGACTCACACTCGCTTACAGCAGGAGAAAAAGAAAAAAAACAACGACCGAAAAAACATTAAGACAGATGTTCAACTTTGACCTTCGACCCCCGTGTCACCACTAGGAAGAAGGAGCACTCGTGAACCCTCAGGAAGATAAACGATGAAGGACACGGAGATGAAAGCGTTTCTTTTAATCCGTCACTGATGAAACGTGTGTGTGTGTGTGTGTGTGTGTGTGTGTGTGTGTGTGTGTGTGTGTGTGTGTGTGTGTGTGTGTGTGTGTGTGTGTGTGTGTGTGTGTGTGTGTGTGTGTGTGTGTGTGTGTGTGTGTGTGTGTGGTTAAACTCTCCAGCGTGAGAAAGCGCTCTCCTCAGGGAAGTGTTTGACCAACCAGTCGCCCCAGAACAGGAAGTGAGGACCGGTCCCCCCCCCCCCCCCCCCACCACAGACACACACACACACACACACACACACTGTTTGTTCTTGCTTCCCTGTTGTCATGGTGACGACACGGAGATCAACACCAACCTGCATGGACCTCCACCTTTAAGCCCCTTTGTTCAACTACTGCACAGCAGCTGCAGGAGAAAAGAGGGCGACTGCAGAAACCAGGAGAGGCTGCAAATATGGAGAAAATCATTCAAAAATTATCTTTATATATATTTTAAAGAAGACTTTTGAAAAAGATCATTAAAAAAATTATATAAATTGTTTTTTTAAAGCCCTTTTTTTTCTATGCAAAGTTGTTTTTTTTGAAGTACCAACTTAAATATTCAAGTTTAAAATATTTTTCAAAACATTTTAATTAGTTATTTTATTAATTCTTAAACCACAAAGATGACGTTTTACTCCCATGATAAAAGCCCGACCTGTAAAATATTCGAAAAATATATTTTTAAATTCTACTTTCCAAAAAAAAACCCAAACATCATCCTTTCCAAGATGTCTCCCAGAAAACACTGCAGTCATGCTTTGGGCTGATAGTGATGACGCAAAAATGCAAAAATGCTAACATCTAGCAGGTATAAAGTGTACAATGCTAATATTTGTCAAAAAAAAATTTGCTAATTTTCTAAAACTTTCAGAAAAGTGATCATCTGCATTAGTCTCTTTTTTTTTTTTTTTTTTTTTCGCCATAAGACTTCGAGTCCCCACAACGCGGGTGTGTGTGAACAGATTTATGTCTCGCTAAGTGACACCGACCGGCTTGTTTAGTGTGTGCTGCCCCCTTCTGGAGACGCGCCGACGGTGATTTTCAAACTGTCGAAAGCAAAAGAAATCAAACAGGTGACAGATTGTTTTATTCTCCGACACGTAAAGGTAATCAGAAAGATTTTTTTTTTCAAGTTGAGTCCAAACTTTTGATATTGGATCGTTCTGCTCGGTGAAGCCTGAGATTAATGAAAAGGACGCCGACGTGACTCCCGCAGATGAAAAGATATTATTTTTTTAATTTTTTAAAATCCATTATCGAAGGCAGATGTGACAGCCGAGGGCTGAAGGAGCCTGTTGATTTCAAAAGTGCGCTAAAATATCAGAGAAAGGTCAAGGCTCAAAATCACACACACACACACACACACACACACACACACACACACACACACACAAACACAACAACAACAACACACACAGCTACACGCATGGACTCACACATCTGTAACGCTTCAATCACGACTCATTTAGCTTGTCCGAATTAATCAGCGTCAAAAAGTCCAGTTATTTACCTGCCAGACAGTCAAGTTCAAGCCTCTAATCTGCTTTTGTTCCTCTTTTTTCTTCTTCTTTTATCTTTATTTTCTAATCCTACAATAACTATAAGGAGGGAAAGAAGGTGGGAACACGTGTGATTGTTAAATATCTGATTCCAAAAGAAATTAACTTCAGTATTGTAACTTTTAAACAAAACCGTTTTGTTTGTTTTTCAATATGAAATACTTCAGTTTATTCATAGTTAGAAAACAATACAATTTCTTGTGTGAGCCATCTTCCAGGTCATATATTGTACTAACGTAACTTTAATTTAAAAACACGGGTCAAGTTTTTGTTGTATAAATTTGAAAAATGATGTATGATTACAGTTTATTTAGCATATTCAATTAAAAAAGAAGAAGTGTGCATTCATTAATAAGTTTCACCCTCCTTGACAGATTCTTTATTATGTGGCTTGTTTCAAGAAGCTCACGTGACCACTAGGGGGCGTCCTCGCCTTAATTTTACCTCTGTGCACCATTTTTAGGTTTAACTCCTGAGGATTTTTCTACTGATGTCATTCTTCAGCTGCAGTAAAATCTGTCTGTCTACCTGTTACAGACCACTTTATTAATTTAAAGTATGAAACGCAACAGTTTTTATGCACCAGATTTCTGAATCTTGAGGTCGTGACCCTCCTAATTAGGAGTATTTCCACATAATTGGGATGTTTATTAGCGCCACAGTGATGGTATGGGTGCCGACTGATGTAAATAAATCAGTATATGTGTACACAAATGGAGCATAATCCTGAATATAATCCTAATTTTAGAACATAATCTCATCGAACCTCTAAATGATCTGCTATAAACTCATCGGAGGACACAGTTAAACGTTTCTCTTTTGCTCAACAACCTCTTACAACACAGTTTGTATTCATTCCCGTCCGTGTTGTTGTTGTTGTTGTTGTTGTTGAGCAACTTCAGGCCACAAAGTTCATTCTAATTAAACTTTTTTTTAAGAAAAACTGACAAGAAAACCAATTCTGTTGTCTCTTTATTTCCTGCTTAAAGAAGACCTTCCCTTTGATTAATTGCTCCGGCACCAAAGGACGGGTCACAGATGAGAGCTCTGTCCACACATACACACACACACACACACACACACACACACACACACACACACACACACACACGCACACACACACACACACACACACACACGCGCTGTAACACCATACGTGCATTTATTTTGTTCTGTTGGGAAAAACGCTCTCGCTTCTCGTTTTTCAGCAAAAAAAAACAAAAAAACCTGAACGCAGCTTCGGGGGGAAAAAGGCCAGACAGGACGTCCTCCGTTCACAGCGGCTCGCCGTGTTCGGGTCAGAGCCGTCGTTCAAGGACACAGCGGCGAACGGAGAATCTGGGAGGTTTCAATTTAAATCCGAATCTGTCGGAGAGCTGTGAGGGCCCGAAATACAAAATCACATCTTAGAAAAACCGAACGGTTGACCCTGCAGACCCGGAGGACTGAATGCAGCTGTTGAGTGAAAAACAAGCAAAAACAAGACCGAAAAAACCCCCAAGAAACAACAGTTTAACATATTAAACATTTCAGCTTACTTTGGAAATGAAGGACTTTGTGCAGAAACTCTTCCAGCTTGAAGGAGGTGTCTGAAAGCTTCTCCAGAGGGCAGCGATTCAAAAAAACGAGCAGCGGTGGGTGAAAGCTTTAACGCTGCGTTTGCTTGTGTTTGTGTATAAAACCTGCCGGCGGTGGGTTCGGAGATCTCTGAAGATTTTATTGGCCGTGTTAACAACTGTTTGGAAATAGTTTTCGACGCGTGCCGGAGGCGATCGGCAGCCAAGGGTCGGTTAAAGTCAGCACGTCCGAGTCCTGCGGCGGCGGTTTGAATCCGTCGGGAAACGGTGGCTCGGTTCCTTCAGGTCGGGACGGAGTTCCCGCCCCGAGAGAAAGAGTCAAAGTATCTCTGGGTGTTGTTTATTTCCTGTGAATTCGTCCCCCCAGGGTCGGACTGTCAACACCGAGTTCTACCGGGACCTTCTGAGGGGAAAACGTTCAGCTGCAAACCAGCCTGAACTGTGGCGCCATGGCAACAGGCTTCTCCAACGTGACATCAAGTTTCTCGTCCACGACAACGTAAACGTCGTCCGCCGCTCCTGTTCAACGGATTTGGCGTCCTGCTGCTTTTTTTTTTTTTCTGTTCCCTAAAAACTTCAAACTACAAAACTTTACTCAGAACAAACCCATGTTTCAGCCACGCTTTGGCCTCTCCGGGGGTGACGGCTACACGTTTTGAAAGCGTGAAACTTACACGCACGTAACAGTGGGAAGCAGATGTTCGAATCCAGGAGGTGACGACATACTTCTAGAGTTGTTGTTTTTTGTTTTGTTTCCTGACCCCCGCCATGTGTTTTTTTTTTCCCAAATTTTTTTTTATTTTCCTGCAAAGCACATGGCTAAAGGCACACAGGAGGTTTTCATTTTCAGGAAAACGCGGCACTGTCAAGCCTGGAGAGGCCAAAAGCGTGTCTATTTCACGTTTTGCATGTTTTAACATAAGTGGCTGATTTTCATCCGGCGACAAAAACTAGTTACTCATGAAGGGTGCATCTTCTCCGTCACGGCGCCGCGCTGTTCATCGAAGGAATTCACTCCTCGTATGACGAAACATTTAACATAACTGAGATCCTAACGTCAACACATTCGGCGTGACGAAGCGACGAAAATCAAACTTCAGATTCATTATCTTGCGCGTCTGTGTGACGGGAGGTCGTTCTGGATGACTTTGAACATCCAGTGAAGGTGAAAAATACACATGTTTCAGTCTGCAGATGCAGGAAAATGTGAAGCCGGGAAACAAAAACCCGCAAACGAATGTGGAAAATAAAACCCTTCGTACAAACACAGTTAAACCAGCGAAAGGTAACGGTTACGGATCTACGGAGAGACAACAGCTGTTGGCGGATCCATTTCCAGTTAATGTGTTCATGACCAAATAAAACCCGGTGAGGTAATCTCCTCCATAAGTCTCTGTTTACCGACTCTTATCTCATGTGGCTGTAAATATAAGAAAAAAAAGGTATCCTGAGGCAGCGGACGGGCCGACGTTTGGAGGTAAATGGGGTCTTTTTAAAAATTAAACAAAAAAGGTCTTTCTGCGGCAGTCAGCAGCCGACATCAGCGTCAGCCTTCAAAAACACTGATGGAGGTCCCCATCTAAATGTTTTATTAAAATAAATCGCCCAATAATTCCAATGCATCGGTCAAATCTCTGTTTTTTTTGCTTTCATCGGGGTAAATTATTCAGAGCATCTCGTGACAAGGTGGGAAAATAAACCACCTACACGCACCTGCCATCCATCTTGTTAAATATGAACAAATCGGCACGTGTTTTACGAGGACCTTGGGCCAGACTTGTGGGGATGGACCGCTTCCGCTGGCAGAATACTAAACAAGGATTTTCTGGTTGTAGTGTTTTTTTCTTTAAACAACACGGATGCACCGGCGGTGGATTAGCATGGAAACAACTCGGAGAAAAACAATCCCTGCGGAGCCATTTGGAGTCATATCACACAGACTTGTGCACTGTACATACATGCCCCTAACAAAAGGCTATACACACACACACACACACACACACACACACACACACACACACACACACACACACACACACACACACACACACACACACACACACCACTCTCGCTGGCAGTAATCAGAGTGCAGTGTGTTTTTCTCAGCGGTGTAATTCATCAAAGTGACGGCTGCCAATGAGTCTCAGTCAGCTGGACTGGATCGGCTAATCAATCATCAATCTTACCTGCTCTTTTGTTTCGCAGCCTTTCTGCAGCCACAACTGACATATTTTTCCACCACACACACATAGACACAGTTGGCAGGTCCTTCCACCCTGTCCAGTGTCAGTGTGTAGATCGAGCCACAATCACTCCCAGAGTTCAGGGTTCACGTGCCTCATTAAGGCCTCGTTCAGGGTGGATGTAATCATCATGTTTGACAGCTTTGAAGCCACACGATGATTGTACGCTCATATTTAAAGGAAGAGTTTGCCTGTAGTGTAATTTTCCAAATTGATTTTAAAACACTATTTTGAGTGTGTTTAAAACTGTCAAGTATGGAAACATGCAGTAAAATTCAAGTAACCGGACGGAGGACAGTTAGGAGTCAGGAGTGGGATTTGAACCCACACCTCTACCTGGAGACCAGAAGTCCCTTTTTGTTCAGGAAGGATTCAAACCTTGAGTCTGGCGCCTTAGACCGCTCGGCCATCCTGATAACTGTCAATCACAGTGTCCCACCGTGACACATTTCAAACCTCATTTGATGTTAGCGCTCTCTCTGTCGTCTTTCGGTCTTTTTTCCATCACAAATGCAGCGTTAAAGCCAGTCCATATCTTCACTCAAAAGCTTGGTGTTGATGACCCTTGACCTCTGATCCTGTTGCATCCGGCGACCTTTTCCCACGTGTGTCTGGTCGAGTCAGCCGTGGATAATTTGCATTCCTCCTAACTACCTTTTTGTTCTCGCTGTCGCCGTCATTTCAAATTTCAAGTATCTTCATTGAAATTGAAAGAGTTATTTACCTGAATGTTTACAATAATGTGCTGCAGGAAGAAAATAGCAGCTGCATTATAACAAATGTATTTATATATATATATATATGTATGTATGTATTTACATTATTGTCACTCCCAGACATTGAATCTAAATTCTATCAGAGACCCACAAAACAACACTGAATTTTCTACGTCAAGTTGTTGAATAAAATGATGCACACGATATATATATGTTATTATAATCCCGGCTGCTGTGGGTCAACTTGACAGTTTCATTCGTCACATGAAGAGTAAGACAGCTGTACCGAGGAGAAAGTTTCTTTTATTTTTCTTCTAGTTTAAAGTAAGACATTGTCATTTTAAAACAGAATGACGCATTCATCTTCATCAAATACATCTGCTCTGTTTGATGCTGCATTCAAATGGCATAACTTAGATAACAGCCGATGTCTTTTCCCTCATCTTTTTAGCTTGCTAAATTGTTAGCCTCCGTGGCCTCTAGACGCCCGTCCACGTTGCCGTTGCCTGGCAACAGCGTTTTTACGACCTCCCACGTTGTAACTACGATCTCACGACTTCCATCTGAACACAGCAATAGATTGTACTCTCACGAACTTTATACGTTTTCAGTTTTTGGTCAAACTTGGTAGATGTTCATTTACTTTTGTTGGCAAAAGAACCGGAAACCCACCGACTTCCAGTTGCTGCAAGATTTACTATTATTATGTTGTTCGATAACGATGACGTTGTTATCGTGATGTCACGACAGGCCCTAATGGCAACATGGTTGAATGGAAAGCTTATGGCCCAGGCTTAAATTATTACTTTTCTGACATTAGGGGGGCACCTTTGTCGTCATGGTTACTGCAATAAAAATTCAGTTAAGGTTCCGTTAACGAGTTGCTGTGGATGAAAGGAAACTGATGCTGGCTCTCAGCGGGAAAACGGGGAGTGTGGTGAGGGTAGGAGGGAGGAGGAGGGGGGCGTCCCGGGTCGCAATGAAACATTTTATTGACCCATTAATCCATAACGTCCGCGGGAATGTGGGCTATTTTTGTTTGAGGTATTCAAACACCTCATTATTACAATGCCCACAGGTATGTGTGTGTGTGTGTGTGTGTGTGTGTGTGTGTGTGTGTGTGTGTGTGTGTGTGTGTGTGTGTGTGTGTGTGTGTGTGTGTGTGTGTGTGTGTGAGAGAGATGTCAAACGTGAATGATTTATGAGTATGTAAATTAGATCGTGGTACCGTTGAAGGACAGTGAAGAGCAGGACTGTGTACACACACACACACACACAAACACACACACACACACACACACACACACACACACACACACACACACACACACACACACACACACACACACACACACACACACACACACACACACACACACATTCACACATGTACATAATAATATTCTGCTCTGTCAAACCTGCCAATCTAAAACTCCGTTTATACTCCATTTTAAATCTGTGATAAACATTAGCTGTGTTTTCTCATCCAATAAAAATTCTCATAATCTAAATGAACTGTTTACATTACGTAGCGGAGAAAAACCTGCCGCATTTAAATGGGAGTCATTTCTAGAAAACGATGAAGATGCAGCATTGCACGTTTAATTCACGCTATTTCAAATTCAGAAGATAGGAAGGTTGAAACTTCAAAGACGAGATAAGCTATTTACTGTATAACAATAATCAGCCATACTAATATTTAAGTTTACTTAATGTGAAAAAATGGGATTCTTAAATGATGTTCACAAAAAAAAACTCAAAGTGTCCTGATTAACTTCACTTCCTGCTTATTTATTGTAACATTTCTGCCCATTTTATTTTTCACTGTACAAAAATGGACTTTTAGATTTTTATGAGGTCACAATATATACAAACCATCCAACGCTCTTCCAACCTAAAAGCTTTAAACGCTCTTAATATATTTAAACTTTGTAATATCCTGAACTTTTAGTTTTTTACTATTTTGTCATGCAATAAAGTTTGTTGAAAAAAAAAAAAAAAGAAGAAACTTCCCTTCCTGCCCTTGAGTGACATGTCTGCCTTCACCCTGATGAGTTTCACCTGCCCCTCGTCGTCCTCCTCTCCCTGGTCTATTCAACCATGTGTTCCGCTCTTTTAGTGTCAGTTTGCAGTTTCAGTGCGCTAACCTGCCGTAACAAAACCCAAAGTCTCCAGTTTTTAGTGAAGCTTGTGACCTTTTGTTGCCTGTCATTCCTCCAAATTGTTAACTCTTTTGTTATTCCTTCTTTTTTTTTGGTTAGCACACGAAGAAAAAGGTACGTTAAGCTTCCTGACAGACGAAGCTCCTTCCTGTCACCTCTGAATCTTTGTGGTTTGCGATGTCTGTCACCATCGCAGTTTCTCCTATTGATTTATTTCCCCCCTTGTTTCTGTCGCAACCACACAGATAGAAAATAACAAATTGATTGAGGGCCGTAATCGCCGCCTGCTACCGTCGGCCGCTGTACACCCCTTGATTAAATCAATATTTCATATTTGTGCGGCCGTCTCTCAAAGGAAGGACTCAAAGGTGACTGAAAACACTCGTCTGTGGAACATTTGTGTTTTTGAAAAAAAAAAAAAGGCAAAATTTTCTCCATCCGTCCTGAAACACGAGACGCTCGTGTTTCCAGGGGACGGAAGTGCAGATTAAAGACAAAAGAGCGTGGACGTGGTGCATCCTTCTTTACTGCCGGAAACAAAGGCTGAATTTACCATCTCGTTAAGTCGGAGTCTGTCCGTTTTTACTGCAGATGAGGAGTGAAAAACGAGAAAAACCTCCATCGCGCCGGCGCTCGCTCGACTTTAAAGGCCAAACGCCGACCCGATACACGAGCGGACCGACATCCAGCCAATCAATCAGCCCTCCTGCGCGTCATGTACGGAGAGAAAGAAAACCCAGGTATAACACCAGGCGTGTGGGATGTAAATTTAATTATATGTGCGAGTACAATGAACCAGAGTGCATTCGAGATGTTATTTAAAAAAAAACTAAAACCATTCAGTCCTTTCTGGTGTAATGAAGTCGGGTTTTTTTGGTTTTTTTCTGCTGCCCACACTTCATTTCTCTCTCTACGTATATAAAAAAAAAACCTTTTTCTCATAGTCTCTGTAATGAAGCCTTTGAGGAGACAGAATAACAGCGTTTTGTGTTTGATAGACTGAAAGCAGGAGGCAATGATCCAACACACAAAAAACAACTTTCGCCTACTCCTTTAAAAGTCTCATTTTTCATCCGTTATATGCTTAAAAATTACTTTATTAAAATTTGAAATCTAGATAAAGGTCAGTTCAAACTAAATTTGCCGACGCGTGGATTTATGCTCCGTGTCGGACAGGTTGCAGGATTGGAGAGTGAATATTGATTGTTGAGGGGATTTGTACAGAACCGGGTTCATCTTCCCCGCAATTATGGAAGAAGACAAATTGAGCGATTCGATGAAGTCCATTAAGGAACCAATAAAATATCTCGCTTACATCAATACGGGACTTGTTAACGGCACAGCTGAGATTGATGGCCGCGCACTTTTTAAAATGCCGTCTGACACACTATACCGACTCTCACGGAGGCGCCGGGAGACGTCATGCTAATCACATGTCAGTTGATAATGTTACATGATGCAACCTGACTGGATTCCTCTACGGTACATTAGGAAGTATAATATCATTGTAGTAGCTTGGTTTTGTTTTGGTGGAGTTTTTTTTTTTGGTAGGTTATCCAGATTTCAACCAAACGTCTACTGACAGTGAGGTCACCCGTTGTTTTGTTTTTTAAAGGCGTCGGTCTGGATTTTGGGCGTCGCCATCTAGCTATTTCAGAGAATTGTGGTGAACTCTTTGGTCACTCCAATATGGTGGTCGTCCAAACTGGGGGAGCTGGTTAGACTTGTCAGGCCGAGCAGTCTAAGACGTCAGACTCAAGAGTTGATTCCTTCCTGAACAGAAAGGGACTTCTGGTCTCCAGGTGGAGGTGTGGGTTCAAATCCCACTCCTGACACATGTTTTACAACATGTTTAAGAGCTCGGTCCAACATAAATGGAAATTCTTCTTTAACAGGACTAAAGAACGGTTCATGGTCTCTTCGAACTGGCTTCTAAGATTTGTCATGCGCCCATGTTGGAAATCAAATGTGATTATATTCATTCTGATCTGCATAACTGTAAAGTAGAGTGAACAGCTGTCAATCATAGTCAAGGCGAGCAGCACTTTTGGGGTGAGTTTGACGCTAACTGTGAACATTATATTCCAAATGAAAGCTTGTAAAAAATGTAGTAAATTCTTTGATCAACAATATGAAGGTCCTACAAAGTATAGAGCTGTAGTTGTCAGGATGGCCGAGTGGTCTAAGGCGCCAGACTCAAGAGTTGATTTCTTCTTCAACAAAAAGGGGATTTCTGGTCTCCAGAAGGAGGCGTGGGTTCAAATCCCACTCCTGACACAGGTTTTTACAAGTCTGACATGACTGGAAATCCTTCTTTAATTGGACTCAGAGTCAGTTATTGTTCTCTTAGAACTAGCTCTTAAAGACGTGATGTCGGACATAAAATATGTTCATAGTCTTTCTGAACTGCATCACTGGAAAGTCAAATGAAAACCGTCCTTCATAATAAAAGCTAATAGCGGTGTCAGGACATTATTTTTAACCTTACATTGTTTGCCATGAATCCAATCTGTCTCTCTTTGTCATACTGTTCATGCAAAGATAAATAACAAACAACAACAACAAAAAATCTAATGTGGTGAGGATTTTTGAATGTTAACAGCCAGAGACTGCAAACAGGAAATAACATTGAGGCAAATAATGTGTATGGACGGTCTCCGGGGCGACTCTGACACACAGCCGGTGTTTACATGTGCTTTGTTTAAGGAATATAAACACACACACACTGGACACACACACTGAACACACACACCGCCAACAGTTCACTTAGTCAACCAGTAAAAGAACAGAAACCCATGTGAGACAAACGGAAAGTCACCGAGTCGCCCGACACCATTTCTGATAGACGGGGCTGTCAGCCAATCAGGACGGAGCCGAATTAACCAGTCAACTGTTCAGTCAGTCTGTCAGGGATTTTAATGAGTGTATCAGTGTAACACGGTTGACACACACACACACACACACACACACACACACACACACACACACACACACACACACACACACACACACACACACACACACACACACACACACACACACACAAACCCTGCGCGTGTGTGTTGGTTTTACAAGAAGTCAATGATTCATGTGGAGGCAGTATGCGTAACATCTATTAATAATACGTCACTAAGAGAGAAAAAAAAAAGGTGTATGTGCTTATCAAAGCTTCAGCTGACCCTTGACCCTTTCACTCCCAACTTCTCTTCAAACACACACTCTCTCTCACACACACACACACACACACACTCACACCCCACCCCACCCCCTAACCCCCCCGGCAGCTCAGTCCACACCGCACGAATCATTCCTGCCATACCGGGACTTGAAGTTCTTCTAACGCACTGATGCCTACTGTAACTTATGAAACAAAAAGATTCGGCCCCCCGAATGGCCCAGTGTCAAGGATTACTTCTCAGACAAATTCTCCGGCAACAAAGCCCTCCATTGTGCCCCCCCCCCTTCCTCCTCCTCCTCCTCCTCCCCAAAGCCCTCAAATTAGCAGCGGGAGCGACTGCACGCTTAACTGGGCTTGACAACGCTAACCACTCTCCCAGGGCCTCGGAAGATTTAGTCAGATCGCTTCGATTTCAAATGTCTAAACAAAATAAAGAAATTAAAGAAAAAAAACATGGGTGGAAAATGAAAAACAAATCCAGTTGTTGTCTCAAAATAGATTAGATGTAAATGAAACTGTTTGTAATCTATTTAAAAGGTAGGGCTTCGATCTAAACCATGCAGATTAAGTTACAACATCTGCCGGGTAAAAAGATACCGATCCTTCTGTTTGTTTTTGTTTTTTCTGTGAAATATTTGTTTCTTCGTTAAAGGACGTTTTTTTCCTCCACTTTCTTATTGAACCACGTCAAATCTAAGATTTGAAGGAGTTTTTTTAAATTTCAGTTTAAACCCATAGAACTGAGTTGAATCAGCCAGTGTCAAGTCATTGAGAATGAAGCACACCTCTTCCTAACGAAATTTTCAAAATAAAATCCGTTTTTGAGGAGTAATTCTTCAAGCATGATTTTAACAGATAAAATGCATATAACAAACAAAAAAATAAAAAATAAAAAATAATATACTATGATCTCTTTCAATTTAATTTGGCTTTTCTCCTTTATTTAACCAAGTTAACCAAATTTAACCAACAGCAGCATTAAATCACTGTAAGCACAATAAAAATCTATTAACTGTATGAATGTATTATTTACTGCTCATTGTTAGAATCTGATATTCGGTACTTATCACAGCATTTTCATTACTCTCATGAATCTCCAGATTTATATATAGAATTATATGATTGATTTGTCTCAAAACTTACACTTTTTTTTTCTTTTTTTTTTTTTAGCTGTAGCTACAGCTAGATTTTCTTTTTTTTGTTTTTACAAATGTTAGCAAAAGCTATCTGAAAATGTAAGACTGCCCGGTCTTAAAAGTATAGATAAAATATAACTGATGAGTGTTAAAACGTACCCTAACCTGCAGTTTTTTACTGTTATTTGTTTGTCTAAACTGGAGCTATCTTACGTTGCAAAGCAGCTGGAGGCGGGGTCAGACATTTGACCCCGCCCCCACCCAATTACGAAGCAGATTTAATTGAGTTTCAAAAAGGAGGAAAAAAAGCCAAAGGCATTATTCTGCCAATTGAGTTTTCTCCATTGAATATGTCCCACAATGTACTTTAACACACACACCACAGAAAAGTAGAAGAAACATTAAAAGTGCAAAGAAACAACCTTGAATAAAAACATCAATGTCTAAACCAAAAGATGTGTACAACTAAATACCCAATTAAACATATACCGATAAAATATTAAATGAAATTAATAATAATGATAATAATAATAATAATAATAATAATAATAATAAAACATTTAGTCGTGGCAATTTTGCCTGGAGAGCAAGAGAGAGAACGGCGAGGCCGCTTTTATTTTGAAAGGAAACGGACCACACTTTCTGGTGCGTAACCAGGCTGACGCGCGCTAACCTGACGGGAGCCCAGCGAGCCGACAGTCGTTGGTTTTCTTTAGTATCGCAAGGAAGGAGGAGGAGGAAGAAAAAGCCTCCAACCCCTGATACTCCCTTCAGTTTTAGGTTGCGTATCGCGCCGACTACAGCGGAGCTCTGGTGCGGAAGATCCTCCGGTGCGGAAGATCCTCCGGTGCGGAAGATCCGGCTTTGGATGTGTTGCGCCTTCGTCCTCGCTCGCGCTCTGGATATAAGAAAACACAGCATTTTTTTTTTTCAACTAGACGTGTGCGTGCGTGCGTGTGTGTGTGTGTGTGTGTGTGTGTGCGCTTCGTCATGAATTATACACCTGAGCCGGGCATGTAGTCCACCGGGTTTCTGGGCGTGGAAAGCACCAAGAAAAGCTACTTGGTTTTTTTTCGTGGGATTTATTGTTGAAAAGTTCAACTTCGTTTTTGGTCCGCAGCACTTTTGTGAAGAATTTTGTTTTCCCAGACCAGGATGTAAAATCTGGGGAACTTTCCTGAAGGAACGAGTTTTATTTTTCTAACTTTTTCATATCTTTTTGGGGGAATATTAGAGGAAAAGACGCGTCAGGATATTAGAGGAACATCCAGAGGTACGTTTGGCAGCATTTTTCAGCCTGTTTCTTACTTTAAATTTTTTGTTTTATTATTTACGACCACTGTCATGAATATTTACTGTTTTAGTCACACAGCGACACTTTCTCAAAGCTTCTCGCAGCAGCGAAGGTTTTAGAGGGAGGCTTTGAAAGATTTGAAGGCACTCGTGATTTCTTCTCGAGAAGGTCACGCCGGACTCCGCTCTGAAAACGTCAACTTTTACTCACTTATTGCTTATTTGACGTATCGCGCGAGCGTCATGTGACTTAAAATGTGGTGATTTACAATCAGCGTGGAAACGTCTGACATTCGGCACGTCAGCTTTACCCAGAAATCAGTTCGTTATCTCGGAGACAAACTTCAGGGAATGGGATTTGCCAACCGTGGCGGTTGACGCTCCAAAAAAAAGTGTCTGTGTGTAAACAGAAGTGAAGTCTGGGGTGTAACGAGAGGATACGGGGGTCTAAAACCTGTCGGGGAGACTCCGATATCTGCAGATGGGTTGGGTTATGTTGAATTTCGAAGATTTTTAAACGGAGTCTGGGCCCGTAGGGGAGGGAGACTAGGTATGGCGTTGGGACTAATCAATAAATACGCAGAACATCTGGAGCCTCAGCGTGTGCGGGGCTGATCCTGCTGAGCGGGTGACACCGTGTCAGGAATGTATTCCAGACCAGAGTGACTTCTTCTTTCATTGTTAATGTCGGCACACACTTTACATTTACAACAGCTGTACAAAAGCCCATTATCTTTTATATTGATTCCAAACCAAATCCTAAAGGAGCATAAATGGGAAGTTTGGAGGAGGATTATAAAGCTGTAAAGAGGGCGTGTGTGTGATGCAACACCAGTTTGATGGGGTACATTTAAGGAAAAACAGATGTTTTCTTTTCTTTTTTTTGTTTTTTTTGGATAGCAGTTATTGATCACAAGAGGCCAGATAAGGACTGGAGTCAAACCCTTTGGCTCCAAAAGGGTTATTTCAAACTCATGAATATCTTTGGTTGCAAAGCGCTGCTGTGCATGATGGGAAGATAATTGTGGCATGTGTGAGTTAACGCTGCATCTTTTGGAGGAGCTGGAAAAACCCATTAAGTGCACACGCACAAGTCATGTTTAGATTCAGGTTGTGTGTCATGTTATGAACTTTCGCTGTCATGTTTAATTTACTACAGAAAGCATTTTTTGGTGTGGGGGGGGAGGGGTGGATGAGGACATGAATCTCTAGAGAGGAGTGCATCAATAAAAGTGACAGGAAAAAAATGCATTTTAAAAAAAACCCTCATGCTTTGCAGTGTCAGTTGCTGCTGCTGCTGCTGCTTGTTCAATTAATGTTCGCAGGGAAATTCAATTACATTTTATTTTTATAGTGCCGAATCACAACGGGGGTTATTTCATGGCACTTAAAACACATTAAAGTCCTTAAAGCAGAACTTTACAGCATTTATATAGAGAAATTCAACAATTCCTACAGAACAAACTCCTCTTAACAGGAGGTTTAAAACTGATATTCTCCGGAGGCCAAAAAAGGAGAATTTCATAGATTATTGGTGCCGATTCAGCAGCAGGACAGCCGACTTTACAAAGAGAGAAACTCAAAGGGCGATCGACTCCTTTTCTATCATTCATTAACATGTGATTTTTTTTTTTAACTTTTTTTGGGAGGTCAGCAGGTCAATGAGGTACTTTTAGATAACTTGAGATCTGACCGGCAGTAATGTGGAAAGAAGCTTAATTCAGCTGGTAATTGTTTGTTTAATGAAATCTTGCAAAAAAAATGCAGAAAAAACTGAAAGAAACTTGAGATGCATATTGTGACCGGTTAGTGCCGGCATATTCCCCGCCAGCGAGGTATTAGCTTGCCGTTCTGTGGTTCGACCAGCTCTCTGCAGCTCTGCTGCATGTATTCTGTAGCCTTGTATGTTTTTTTGTTTTTTAAAAAGAAGCAAAGACACGCAAAGTCATCGCTGAAAACTTCATTGTTGAGATTTGTTTGAGCAAATAGGAGCTGAAAAAAAAACCCTCTTAATTTTGTCGCTTATCACTAATTCCTGAGGTAGAACAACACGGTAGCTCTGTGGCTCCGCCCACCTGCGTTTTAACTGACCCTGTAGGATGTTGTCATGTCACCGAAGCGCTTCTCTTCCGATAGAAACCAGTTCGAGTGGAATGCAGATGGCCGGTTGAGTAACTCGACTACAGGAAAACTCGCGATGTCGTACAAACGACCGACGTCGACGTCTTTTGAAAGGTGACATCACGCCGAGGTCGACAAAAATTCCTCCAGCAAACGTGCACTTACGATAGTTCGCGAGGCTGAATGACGATTCAAATGTGAACAAAGTCACGTGGTAATAACGTGTTGTTGTTTTTTTTTTTCCACAAATCTGTTTCCATATTAAGTGATTTTATTTTGAATCAAACTGTAACACACACACACAAAAAAATGACTACGCATATATGAGTAGATCCAACGATGGAAGAAAGATGTAGATCCACAGCATTAAAATGACTCGAGTGAAAGTCCTGCTGTATAACCAGAACAATACACCGAAAATACTGCATGTAAAAGGATGTAAAAATGGCTCCTTCCAGAATGTATTTATTTATTTTAATCTTATTTACATTTCTTCTGTGTATAATATTTTCTTTTAGGACAACTTGAGCTCTGCTGTTAAAACTTGTATCACTTTATCAGTTCACGAAAACGCAAAACATGCCTTCAACAGACTGTGTGTTTGTGTGTTTGTGTGTTTGTTGTCGTAGTCACAGACTGATCAGGACTCTGGCAGCAGAAGACTTTTACAGATTTTCTTTCTCTTTAATGCATTAAACAGTTGATTCCAACTGGCAGCCCGGTTGGAGCCGGTTGTTTTTAGCCCGAAACCACAGCAGCAGCCTGTGTGTGTGTGTGTGTGTGTGTGTGTATATATATATATATATATGTGTGTGTGTATCTCGGAAACACCAAAACACTCTTTCGCTCCCTTAACCTCAAAGCCCGAAATTTAATTATGTTTCATAACTTGGCAGAAAGAAGCTTTCACATGCAGGCCGGGGAGGTGATTTAACACAGGAAGAGGCTGCCGGTCCCTCACGGGGGGGTCGGGGGGAGGTCAAAGGTCAGAGGGCACAAAGTCACATTCACACACTCGTAGCTGCAGATTTGTCTGTTTTTCGTTCGGTGTCGTTGATACGACTCCGAGAGCGTGTGTGCTATTTTTTTTTCTTCTGCCGTTTTACTCACTACGTACTCGTCGGTCGCTGTCGAGATCGTCGTGGCGACGAGAGACGAGCGCTCGACGTGGAACTTCCCTGAAGACGTGTTTTGGTGAAATGAGGAGAAAATGTGACGATAAGACGCGGTGAGCTGGAAGGTGTCACTTCTGCTCGCTGCGTTGTCGCCGAGGTTTCCGTCTCTGGAGCGTCTCCGGATGTACATAGAAAATAAATAAAATGCATAAGAACAGATAAAATGCATCAAATTAAACCCAAGACAGAAAATTAAGAAAATAGAATATTTTTATTTCTATAAAAATAACTTTCAGTCGATCTTTTCAGAAATGTTTTATCTTTGTTTTTATTTTTTTAATTGCTACATCATAAAGAGGGAAACAAAGAGCATGAAACATGTAAAAAACAACAACGACCACACCTGTCCTCCCACCTGCACCAGGACCAGGTGACACCCGATCCCCCAGAGCCAGCTCTCGTCTGATTGGCCGGTTAAACCACACACCAGGCCCAATCACAGTCTGTGTAAACAGCAGAGCAGGAAGTGACGCCGCGTGATGACAGTTTGACACATTTTATTAAACCAGCAGTCCAAAAACCTAATTAGTTATGAATTATCTGCCAGTGTTTGGACGTTTATTTTAAAAATATCAACATAAAAAAGGGAAAACGTGGAATGAACTCTATTTTCTGTCCTGATTTGGTGGTTAAATGATTACATCTGAATTTCCAAGTCGATCGATCCATTTTGTTTCCAATTGACAGACAACTGATTTTGATGATCAGTTAATCATTTTCGTTTCATATTTCAGACTTCTGGTGTCGCAAAACTAGCAAATTAAGTACGAAAATCATTTTCCAACATTTAAAGAGAAAATAATGAACATGGATGATAAGTGTAAATCTTCTTCATCCCTCCTCTTCATTTTTTTTCCCGCGACAGCTTTTGATCTTCGCTCATCGCTGCTGCGTTTCTCTCTCTCATCCTTCCTTTACGTTATAATGAGCTCACGCAGGCTGTTTGGTAATAAACAAACTTAAGCTTTGACCTTTAAGAAAACGGAGCTGCGTGTTCTCCGCTTTTCATCTCTGAGTGTGTATTTGTTTATTTTTTTCGTCTTGTTAGCGTATTTCTTCCCAGAAACATCAAAAACATCACTTTTTTGTTGTTGTTGTTCATAAGAAAGATGCAGCTGTTTGTGTGTTCGCAACAACAAAGCTTTCGTGAATGAGATGCAGTCGGTATTCGGCAAAACAAGACATTTGTTTAGGTCAAAATAATTCAAGTTTCCAGCCTCCCTGGCAGCTGTTAGACACGTGTAGCTGCTTTGTGAAATAATGCATCCTTAATGTCCTTGAACTGTTAATTTCCCAGGTTTCAACTTTACAGCTGGCAGAAACGGTGATTGGACTCGACTCAATCACAGAAACGATCAACTTTCTAACTGCACACTTGTTGTTCTGGGTGATTTATTATTATTTTTTTAAACCCTGAAAAAGCACCGTGGAGGCTAAGAAGAGCCGCTTTAATGTGTCTGAGGCAGCTGATTCGTGTGTGTGTGTGTGTGTGTGTGTGTGTGTGTGTGTGTGTGTGTGTGTGTGTGTGTGTGTGTGTGTGTGTGTGTGTGTGTGTGTGTGTGTGTGTGTGTGTGTGTGTGTGTGTGTGTCTGTGTCGTGTTTGTCCAGCTGTTAATGTGTTGGTGTCGTTACGGCGCTGTTGTCGGGGAGGCTTCAGAGTGAAGAGCTGTGATTTTAAGGAGGCCGCCGGGCTGATTGCGGACCGGCGCCGCCGTCTGCTGCTTCCCTTTGCGGACGTGCTTCGTTTACAATGTTTGGACAAACGTGTCCGGATCAGCGTGTGGATGTCACATCAGGTAAATCATCTGTGTGCGCAATATGTCGAGCCCAACAGACTGGATATAAAAGAGTTCGTAGCTTCAGGATCTGAAAAATGGTTCTGATCCAGAAGTGTCTTCGGCTGCAATACCAGCGAGTGCCACTAGAGGTCGGCTCCAAAAAGCCTCCGGCTCCATAGACTCCCATTCAACTTCTCTCATCAAATCCAAAGTGAATAAAATGTGTCCATCAGTTATCTCGGTGTTGTTAGCTAAAGTCACTCCTTCTTCTTAGTTTTCTGGAGGTCCATCTGAAAATAATCCCTCATTCATTAGAAAAGAAGATTCAAGAACACCTGTTTTGGGGGGCGTGTCTGTTTGATTGACAGGCCTGTGGTGCAGTCAGGTTACAGCTATCGGTGGGCGGGACGTAGTATCGTCAGGTTTCCAATCAGATCCACCGCTGGTTCCTCTCCCATGTCGTCCAAATATGGTCACTTCCTCACTCAACTCAACACCGTGTTGTTGTTGAGTCTGGGGGGTCACATGTTCTTCGATCTTGCAGCTTGTGTGTGCGCAGCTTGTGTGTGTGTGTGTGTGTGTGTGTGTGTGTGTGTGTGTGTGTGTGTGTGTGTGTGTGTGTGTGTGTGTGTGTGTGTGTGTGTGTGTGTGTGTGAAGGCAAGCAGACTTGTTTTTGCCTCCGGTTGTGCATGAACGCATCATTCTGGCAGTTTTTAAACACTTTAATTTATTTTCCAAAAGGCCTTTTTTCTAAATGACAGCCACTCAAAGAAAAAAACCAAAACAACAAAAGTGTGTTAATTGTACGTCTTGAACTGTACACGAACCCCCTGCTGGCCCTGTAGATGGGGTGGGCGCTCCAAAATGGAACGATTACGCTGTCAATCAATCACCGTGTCAGTCGCTGTGCTGATCAATTTGTTTGTGAGCTGGAGGAGAAACACGTCAAACTGAATCTCTTCTGTAACCTCAGTGATCCACGATGGAGGACAGTTTTTCAGCTCTCGTTCTTCTCACTTTGTTTTCATGTCGGGTAAAAGAAGAAATAGTTCAGTCGATGCTTCGCTGTCCTCAGGCTTTCAGTTTTGTGTTCGTAGCTTTCGGGTCTTAATAATGGTTCCAATGCAGAAGTGTCTTCAGCTGCAATACCAGCGAGTGCCACTAGAGGTCGGCTCCAAAAAGCCTCTGGCTCCATAGACTCCCATTCAACTTCTCTCATCAAATCCAAAGTGAATAAAATGTGTCCATCAGTTATCTCGGTGTTGTTAGCTAAAGTCACTCCTTCTTCTTAGTTTTCTGGAGGTCCATCTGAAAATAATCCCTCATTCATTAGAAAAGAAGATTCAAGAAGACCTGTTTTTGGGGGCGTGTCTGTTTGATTGACAGCCCTGTGGTGCAGTCAGGTTACAGCTATCGGTGGGCGGGACATAGTATCGTCAGGTTTCCAATCAGATCGGTCAGATCCACCGCTGGCTCCTCCCCCATGTCGCCCAAATATGGTCACTTCCTGCTCCGAACAAGCAAAAGATGGTGACGGACAGAATCTGAACTGGAGGCTTCATAACGTTCGCAAACCGACGGGTGACGTCGCTGCTGGTTGATGGTTGGAAGACACGTTCAGAATCATCAATGTATTTGTTGTTTAGCATTATATTTAAATTACTATCATCAACGTGCGCTACAGTCGACTGTTGGCTTCGAACGAGCGGCTATCAGTCAACGAGGCGATCAGAAATCCAGATACCCAGAAAGTAAATGTATATTCCAGGGAGACGAGATGGGAATCAGGAAAAAAAAAAAAAAAAAAGACACGAGAGACGGGGACGAGCTGTTCATGCAAAATTGTTCCTTTCGTGTCTCCATTAAAAAGAGAAAACGCCAGCAAAGGAGTCCTGAGAGATTTAAAAAGCAAACACCCATCAAGTCGGATCACATCGTCTCGTTGTTGATGGAACAATTTGTAAGTCGGTTACGACTCCCGCGAGGGCGACACAAAGCCGGCGGGCGTCGTTTAATGTCACCGCGGACGCCCTTTTGACTTCATCACCACGACGACGTGCCGACACACACGGAGCCGTTTACGATGACGGATATTCGCCCGGCCGAACGAGGAGACGGGAAGCGTTTAGCGATCCCAAACCTCTGGTGGAAGGGGTGGAGGGGGGGGGGGGGCCTCTCGCCTCTGTCTGTTAATTCAGGGTCACGTCAGTCAGCGCGGCTCGGAGAAGACGAGTGATTATTAGATGAATAAAAAGCGGCTGCGTTGTAAAGAATAGAAAATACATGAAAGGAGATGCAAAGACAAAAAAAAAAAAGGAACCGGAGGTGGGAGGGGGAGGAGGAGATGAGGGGGGGTGGGGGGGGGCTACAATGCCCCTCAGTCTAATGATTCCAGTCGGCACTTTTCTGTTCCCATTTAATTTCATACAATGCCTTTAATTACTTGCTATTCCAGTTGCTTAAGTCTATTGTGTGCGCTCATTATAGGATGAACAGCACGTCGGTTATGCAGAGAGATGGATGCACTTCAGAGGTCTTCGTACCGCCGAGTGTTTTATTTAGTTTTTATTACTTTCGTGAAGAAGCATTTAGATCTCGCTGGTTTGAGGGAACGTATTTTACTTTTGCTACATGACTCAAAAGAAAGTGCTCCGTGATTGTAGATTCCCGTCCTCCTGCAGGAGAGCGTTTTAAAACATGCCGCCTGATCACGCGTGTTGGATCACACACGCGTGTTGGATCACACGCGTGTGGGTTCATCCGCTGTCTTCACAAATTTATCCCGCAAACACTCGTACTTGTAACCTGGAGACTATTTTCACGCTTCGAGTCTATTTCTGGTGTTTTATGTTTAAACCAGGGATGGGTGTCATAAAAAATAAAAACGTCATACATGTACAGATACCTTGACTTTGATACCGGTTCCTGAACGCAACTTTTTTTCAGAAGCAATTGGAGATAAAATCCATTTTAGAAAAAAGAAAATAACACATTTTTGTATAAGTGTTTAGTTTCCATGCAGTTTAGAGGGGGGAGAGTGTAACCCAGGTTATTTTCTGTAGCTACAATTTACAGGTGGCCCCTGAACGCCACACTTGCAGATACGTGCTACAATTGCCCTCGACAGCTCACATGCAGGCTATCTGTAGACACTACAATTTACTGATGTTCCTTAAACGCCTCACATGCAGGCTACAGGCAGACGCTACTTTAGAAGCCTCCTTGACAGGTGTGACAGATTTTTAAGTTTTTAAAATCGTCAGAAACCGAGAACCTGCTGTAAAGCCTCACATCTCCAAGGTTATCCACATAAAAACCGACTCCGCCGTCGTGTTTGTCTAAAACTTCAGAAGGTAATTGTCACGGAAAGGCGGGCGCGTTATCAGATGTTTAAAACCACAACAAAGTCGGCGCTTTGTGTAAAAATCATTACGGGCCGAGTTACCGCTGCTTACGATGGTGTTGCATCACCGCTGCACATCGGTGTTGTTTCACATCCGGAAGAAGTGCAGATAAAACAAACTAGAGAGAGAGAGAGAGAGATTTTACAGTCAATAATGAGTGAAATACGTGGTCGCAGGGGTCATAATGTATTTTCTCGGTCGTAATAGTTGGAGTTTTATATTGTGAGAATACCGAGGAGGACGTGTAACAAAAGAAAATGGGCTTGGAAAAAAAAAAAAAAAAACACTGAAAAAATAAAACCCTACGGCAGGTAAACGACTCGGTATCATGTCATGCGACCTTCAGATTTGTTGCTCGGTTAAAAAAAAAAACTTAATTTCACAGCCGACCTGACTTCTACGTGATTCATTGCGCGGTCGGACAGTTTGCTCGTGCGTTTGTGTTCGTTTATTAGCGGCAGTGCAGGCGTGTAATCTGTGTTTGGGCTTCCAGCGAGCGAACGAAGGTTGTGTGTGTGTGTGTGTGTGTGTGTGTGTGTGTGTGTGTGTGTGTGTGTGTGTGTGTGTGTGTGTGTGTGTGTGTGGCCTTGACCACTTTTTCTGTTTGCTCGGACAGGTGAAGCAGATAAAAGCAGCGCTGCTTTTTTTTCAGCCTGGATTTCTTCAAATGAGTCGAAAAATATTCACTTATTGTCACACGTGAGGATATTATGAAACTTGTGAATCAGTATCTGGAACTGTATATTTAATGTAATCAGGGTTGTTTTTACTTCACTGGTTTATTAGAAAGCCTCCCACGCAATACTGGATTTATGGGGGTGCTTTGAAAGGCTATTGAGTTGCATTGTGGGAAATGTAGGATTTAGTATCGTTAGAGTTCAAATCCAAAGTCAAATTCCTGTAAAAGTTTCTCTTTATTTGAGGATTTTGAAATTCAGACTTCAGCTTGTTTGGAGGAAATAACATCTCCAAGTAAATTTAGAATTTTAAACAGATTTTATTCAAACATAAGTAGTTAAAAACAAAAATAGCCCTCAAGAAAGCCTTGAAAACAGTCAAACAATGTGAAATAAATTATAAACTGTATTCATATTTATGTAAATTCAGACATATTTAAGTCTGCAGAAACTAAAGTTTGTTTTTTTCCTCCACAGAAACAAACAGATTAATCGTTTATGAAGTTATTCAAATAAATTCACTCGAATATGAAGATTTGCTGTTTTTCTTGGACTTCTGCGACAGTAAACTGAATGTTTTTGGGTTCAAACCAACAAGCGTAACTTTTTTTTTTTTTTTCACTATTTATTGAACAAACGATGAATTGATCCAAACGGGACATTAATTTGTGGAGTTGAAATAAAGGTGAGTCTGCTCTCCACTGCAGGCCTGTGTTTTAAACATGACACATCTTTTTTTTTTAGCCTCGTGCTGTGACAGTATGTTGGAGCGCTTTCACTTTTCATTTCTTCAGCGGGGAATTTTCTGAGTCGAGGTGAATGCCAGAGTTTTTTTTTTTTTTTTGGCTCCGGGACTTTTCCAGAGTTTTTTTTATTTTTTTAAATTTCGGGTCTGCCTTGGTTGTCGGTCGCTCCAGAGGGGACGTCATACCGGTACGGAAAAGGTAGCGGGATGACGTGTTGTTTTAATAATCAGCAGTG
This sequence comes from Brachyistius frenatus, assembly GCF_029030835.1. Classification (NCBI taxonomy): domain Eukaryota; kingdom Metazoa; phylum Chordata; class Actinopteri; family Embiotocidae; genus Brachyistius; species Brachyistius frenatus. Next base: position 83,597 of record NW_027210954.1, read on the forward strand.
CAGCTCGTGTTCAAAACCACACGTCTGAGAAGTGTTGTAATAAATAGAAGTGGAGCGTTAAGGTCAACAGACTGCCGGCGTCCTGGAGGACTCAGGGGGGTGAGAGGGTCTCCCTGTGTGGGCTGTAATTAAAACCTCCTGGCCAAATGGCTTGCTAGCGCCCCCTAAGCGGCTACGTTTACCTACATGCACGATATTCAGTGGAGGTCAATGTTTGAGTTGCTTTAAGACATCTGCAGCGAAGACAAAATGGAAGCAGGCAGGAGTGGGACATCATGACTCATAGAGGATCTCTGGACCGAGGGTGTGTTACGCAAGAGTTGCAGAAGAAGGAGTGACTTTAGCTAACAACACCGAGATAACTGCTGGAGACATTTTATTGACTTTGTATTTGATGAGAGAAGTTGAATGGGAGTCTATGGAGCCGGAGGCTTTTTGGAGCCGACCTCTAGTGGCACTCGCTGGTATTGCAGCTTCTGCAACTGCTTTATTTTTCAGAACCGGAAGCTACGAACACTTTTATAAACAGTTTTATAATTTTATGAAGCTGTGTGTGTGTGTGTGTGTGTGTGTGTGTGTGTGTGTGTGTGTGTGTGTGTGTGTGTGTGTGTGTGTGTGTGTGTGTGGTTTAGGTGGGTTGTAGTGTGTTCACACGTGGTCTGAGGTGACATGTCTTCTTCCTCTCCTCACACTTGTGGACGGACAGGTGGTGGAAGCTGCACACAGTGTGTGTGTGTGTGTGTGTGTGTGTGTGTGTGTGTGTGTGTGTGTGTGTGTGTGTGTGTGTGTGTGTGTGTGTGTGTGTGTGTGTGTGTGTGTGTGTGTGTGTGTTCCCATGGCTGCAGTTTGACCCACTCGTCTCAGGAAACCCTCAAACCGCCATCGCTCTATTTAGTCTTTTTCCGTCGTTGAACATTTCATTTTTGGGTGTTTTTTTAATCCCGACACTTTCCCACATGTTTCTGCGGATCTCCGAGTTCTCGATTATTTCATTTTCTTATCCAAACTTTCTTCTTTTTGTTTTGGTTCCCACCCTGAAGTATTTTTTTTTTCTTTTGTAGTCTAGAAAGAGTCTGAAAATGAATTTGTGGGGAAAAAGGTGGCGAGTCTCCTTCCTATTAAACGCTGTTTATTGTCTTTATCATGTAATCACCAGTGCCAAAGTTCAGCCAGTAATCATGAACACACACACACACACACACACACACACACACACACACACACACACACACACACACACACACACACACACACACTGCTGATTACAGATGTAGCTTTTAAATCAGCAATCAGCAATTTCTGTTTTTTTTTTATTATTCTTCATCTCTGAAATTGTGTTTATGTTTGTGGAAAAACATAAAAATTGTTTTGGTTTCCCATCAGGCGAAGGTTGTGGATATTATTCATTCACCGGACGACCTGATTAGGTTTCAAAAGGTTTAATGTTCGATAAATGTTCTACCTGCTGAAACCTCGTCGGACTCCGAGTGAGTTTAACGAGGTTAAATCGACGTCCTCCGTGTTAAAGGACTCGAACCGTTCGAGTTAAATCGGGGTCAAACGGCTCCTTCACCGCTATAATGTTTGTCAAGTGATTCCCATTTGGGCTGCAGCAGGAGGAGAAAGAGGAGGAGGGGAGATAACACACACACACACACACACACACACACACACACACACACACGCACGCGCGCACACACTGAATCAGTGACTGTCAGTACTTTCACTGGTTCTGACACAGCGTTACCCATGAATAAACCAGTTAAACAGAGCTGCTGTAGTTGTTGACAGTGTGTGTGTGTGTGTGTGTGTGTGTGTGTGTGTGTGTGTGTGTGTGTGTGTGTGTGTGTGTGTGTGTGTGTGTGTGTGTGTGTGTGTGTGTGTGGTCCGACACCATTGACCTGCTGGTTGAGCATCTGTTCTCCTCCTTGAGTTTTCCTTACAGACGTCTTCCTCGCTGCTCTTCCTCTTCCTCACTTTTCTTTTTAAACTTTCTTTAGATTAAACTCTTGAAACTCCAACTTCACTTTTTCTTCCACTTTAATTCTGCCAGTTAGTTTTCTGCCTTTCAGTTATAAATACAAAAACAGAACAACTTTAATCTGCATTTTTTTTTTTTACAATTAAAGCCTGTTTACTGTCGTACATCCCTCTAATATTACTTTGAATGAAGGTTTTTCTATAATTCTAATATAACGCTGCAAATGATGATTATTTTTGGGATCAATTAGTAATTATTTGTGTCCAAAAATGGTACAAAAAAACCCAACAAATGCCACCAAATTGCGGATTTTTTAACAAAACAACTTCGCTCTTTGATCAAATAGTCTAAAGATGTTTTGGTGGAGACCAAACAGGAGCTAAAAGAACTGGAAAAGTCAGACAGCTGCCCCCTGCTGGCCAAAAAAAATAATCTGTTAAAGCTGCCTTTAATTTGTATTTTACTTTTCCCCACTATATCTAATAAATATAAAGATTTCTGACCTCGGTGTTGAGAAACTACCGTTCAGAAATATTTCGCCTCTTGAACTTTGACCTTTCTCCTGAACCGGCCCTGCTGCACGTTCTCATTTAGGAAATTCTCCCGGAGCGAACTGTGTTGAAGGTTTATAGTTTTTTTTTTTTTTTTTTTTTTTAAATGGCGACCTCAGACCCGAAGCATCTTACGAGTGACTCTGAAGGCATCAAAGCTGTGTGTGTGTGTGTGTGTGTGTGTGTGTGTGTGTGTGTGTGTGTGTGTGTGTGTGTGTGTGTGTGTGTGTGTGTTTTGGCATGTCTGCGTAAGTACTGTTTACGTTCTCGGTTCTGCCTTCGTATCTCGTATTTAGTTTGACAGCGGTGGTTACAGTCGCTGCTGTTGTTGTTGTTGTCGAGCGTTCATGTGCTTCATTTCCTGAGTTCGACCCTGCATGACTCTTCATTTCTTTTTCTTTTTTTTTTTAAACTTTTTTTGTCCTTCTTGGCCTCGTTCGTGCTTTTTTAAAGAAAAATGTTCTGCTCAGATTTCCTCGTTGGTTTTTCCTAGAAACGTGAGCGGTTCAACCAAACATACGTAAAAAAAGAAGAAAAAAAAGCCTCTAAAACAGTTGAAATCCAGGAAATAAATTCAGAAATGAGCCTTTACTCATGTTTTGTCTCATCTTTCCTGTTAAGTTGCTGTCGCTGCTGTTTGACTTGAATGCAACCTCAGCGTTTTCTGCCGACGCTTCACATTTAAAAGCCTTCGAGCAGTTTGAAGGGTATAACTCATCCTTTGAAGGCTTTTAATATGAAACACTTTCATTCAGACGAAGTTGTCCTGTTCTTTGATTCAGTCCCGTTAATGTTAGTGGTGTAAGAAAACCCAATTATTTTTAGTAAATAGTTTACAGTTAATTTAGAGTTTTGTTTAAATCCCCAACCACTAGATGGCAGTGTTGCAATCAATCAAACCATGACTTCTCCAATCCAATATAACAACGTATAAAAATGGATTTAGTGTTCGGGTCTGAAAAGTAACGCTAATGCAAAAGTGCCTTAAAGTGCAATACAACTGAGGGCCACTAGGGGCTGGTTCCAAAAAAACCTTGGGCTCCATTAACTCCCATTCAAAAACCATCAACTTCTCTCCTGACATGCACTCATGTTTCTGGTTACGGGTGGGCGGGGCTTGGTATCATGGGCCTCTCGGTTAGACCCAACCCCTTTGCTCCTCCCCTTTCTCGTCCAAATATGGTCACTTCTGGTTCCAAAAAAAACCCAAGATGGTGACAGCTGAAATGGCAGACAGGAACTGGCGGATAGTATGGCCGTTTTCTTAAGATTAAATTGCAGTATATAGCAAGTTATTGATCGTAACCCCAGTATTATGATAGTTTTTGTATTGCCAGATTCTTGCCAACACACAACCTTACTTAATACTGATAAATTGAATTGTTAAAATATAAAACAAAATTGACGTTTAGGCAGATATCTTGTGGACAAATGCAACTCCCAACTGAAATGCAGATTTATTTATTTTTTAAGTCAAACAGGCACATACTGTTAATTTATAGGGTTTAGACATGTAGTTTATACACATTAGTGTGCACATATTTAGCTATAAGTGCATATCAAAACATAGAATTACTGATATTATGTATTAAAAAGCAATAAACTTGATAGCAGTTTACTAAATTTGATTCAACAAGGCAGAAAACAGCTCAAACTCTGTAATTGATATTCAGTTAATCTTCATAATAATAATAATAATAATAATAAAGGGAGAAGATTTTTTCACCAACTAAAAACTGGATGTGAAGTGCATCTGTTTTCCTTCTTGTCTATTCGTCTCTCTCACTCAAGGAGCTGCAGCCGTTTTACAGTCGGTCTGTTTCCCTCTAAATAAAACCAAATGTCAGGTTGTTGTCCTTTTTGTTTTTTTCACTGAACACAAACCACAAAACGTTCACTGCACGCCTCCTCGCTCGGTCGGCACGGGAACCAAACAGCCGTTCGACAAAAGAACACAAACTCCGATGTGAGTCTGCATCAGCAGTTTGCCCCCCCCCCCCCCCCCCCCCCCCCACATCCATCCCCCTTTGATTGCTTGATTGTCTCGTTTTTCTTTTCTTTTTTTTGGAGTGTGTGTTGATGCATGAGGTCATTTTTAGCATCTCGGCAGCAATTACGGGCGGCAAAAGGTCTCCGATGCAGCTCTCCGTGTTTTGTGCATTAATCTCCGTTTCGTCCCGTGTAACGACGCCTGGGACTTCGGTCCGTGGGTTGAATTAATCGGTCGCACATTTTAATCTTGGCGACACGTCAGCGGATCAGAATCGGTGTGGACAAAACATCCGCTCCACATCTGGAGAGAGATTCCAGCGAAAACCCCCCGAGGAACGTGGAAATGGAAGCGAAACAACAAACCGAGGCAGCGGATAAGTTACGTTGTCGTGGTGGTAAAGCAGGTTTAACATATCCAGGATATCTTTCTGGTTTAACTAAACCTAACGAGGCTTTTAGTGCTTCGATCTGTCGTCGGGTATGTGACGTCGGAGGAGAACTGATCGGTCGGTAGGCGGAGATCTGTTGTCTTGAACTTAACCTGCTCCGTAACAAGGTTGAGTCTGCAGGATAAGTTACCATGGCGACGCAGCCCAGTGAGGAGTGAACCAGTGAACCTGAAGTTAACCTGATAACCACAAATCCCGAGAAGACAAGTTCAGGGGTAGAAAACAACAAATGTTTGTTGGTAAGAATGAATTCAATTTTATTCAACTTGGGCTCATGTTGTTCTGGATAAGATTATTTATGTGAACTTGTGTTGCGGCTATATTTAAAATGAGCAAAGCTAAGCAACAAAGGCTGCAACGAACAGCAGATTTGACTGATTATTTCCATTGTTGTGGATCTCCGTACCTTTTTTTGGAAAACTGTTGTTGCATTACAGACAATCTGTATGTTCATTATAATTTTCTGAAGGAGCACAAACATGCAAAGCCACGAAAGCCCAAAAATCTCCGACTTAATCTTTATTTTGGAGGTTTTATTTGTATTTTTATCGTCAGTCAGCTGCTTGTGTTTAGACAACTTTTAGATTGAATCAGCTGATCGTTTCAGCTCTGAATCTGATTCCCTCCAAACTAAAGGAAAACAAAAACGTTGTTTTGAACCCACTCAGCAGCAGACGATTGGTGAAAGTTAAATATCCAGATTCTGGAGAGAAGTCGGTTTTGGTTTCGGCGCAGAAGTTGTGCGTCCAGCTGTTGTTTCCTGTTGTGCGTCGCTGTGATTCCTTCCATCGGTCGGTATTTCCTGGAGGTGTGTTTTTCGTCCGAGAGTCGACTCCTCCAAACTTTTCCTCTCGTCTCTTTTTCATTTTCGTTCAACTTTCTCCATTTCCTCTTATACTTTTTTTTTCTTTTTCTTGCAGTCTTGTATTTCAGTATATTTGTGTGTGTGTGTGTGTGTGTGTGTGTGTGTGTGTGTGTGTGTGTGTGTGTGTGTGTGTTGTAGTAAATTCCTGCTCCAGTTATGAGGTGATTAGTCATATGGTATCAGTTTATTTTGCCAGTAATGGAAACTGCTGGCTGCCAGAAAAAAAAAAAAACGCCCCTCCGTCAACCTTCCTTTTTTTTTTTTTTTTTCTTTCCTCCTCTTCTTCCCCCTTATTGCCTCCTGGTTCATTCCTCCTTTGAAACTCCCTCCATCATCATTTCCTCCTCCTCTTTTTGTTTGTTATTGCGGATGATAAAATGTCTCCGCCCCACCCAGATAATGAAGAAAAACACGCTCCGAATCAGGAAGTAGCAGAAAGCGTTTTTCACTTGAAACGCTTCTTAAAAAAAACACCCGTGGTGTTTTTACCACGTTTTACAGAATAGCGCTTGTTTTCGGGTCTCGGGTCGGTTCCTGATCATTATTCTCGGTGCGTCTCGCCCTCTAACGAGCTTTAATGTCGTGTCAATTAGAGAGCGATAAACAGGCGATGGTGTTTACACTTCCTCCGCCTGCAGGTTTGACTGAGGACGTCTCGGCGGCGTTTTTTGGTCACTCGCATAATGAAACACAGAAAATCCTGTTCAAAAATTTCTGTTTCTGCTTCTGTGGTGGCAAAAACCCCCGACAAATCAGCCAGGGGAGGTGAGATTAGGAAATTGTTCTCCAACAGTTTGCAGGACGTGCAACAAAAATGTTTTTTTTTTTCTTTGAGTTGAGAGATTCAGTCGATAGTTGAACCAAAGAAAATCCATTTGAGGGATTTTGAGGCAAGAAAAAAAAAAAAAATATTCGCAGCTTGAAATTGGTGCTTTTTTTTCTGCTCTTATATTGAAGTAAAGTGGATGTTTTGGGTGTTTTGAACTGTTTCTTTGGACTAAACGAGTTCAGTGGTGCCGACGTTGTGTTGCTTATAGATGGTTCGCCTCAAGAACGTCAGTCAGGTGTAGAGAAAAAGTGTTTTTTATAAAACTCTCCGTTTTGAAACCTTCAGTCTGGTATTTTTGCTTGTCGCCATCTTAGTTTCATAAACATCTTTGAGTTATTTACCAGAAGACCGACTGTGTATAAATCCACTGCAAAAAAAAAAAAAAAATGCCACTATTTCTCAGCTGTTAAAGTCTGTTTTACTGGTGAAACCTTAATATTTGTGAAATGTTTTTTTTTTTTTTTTTTTTTTTAAAGCTTCAGACAAGCATTGTAGTTTTTTGTCTTTTTGTTGGAGTCCATAGCAGGTTTTTTTTTCCAGAGCCAGCCCCTAGTGTTCCTCAGCGGTATCGCACTCATTGCTTCACTTTTTGGTCCCGGAGACTATGAACATTTTTATATTCGGTTTTTGATGTCACGCGACAAAAAAAACATGAAATACTCAAAAAGAGAATGTTTTTATTTACTCGGATTACGAAAAAAAATTACAAAAAATCAAAAGACGGCAACCACATTTCTATCTTATTGTTGCTCTCTTGAAGATTTATGATGGTAATATTACAGAAAACAACAGTCTCTTTTCTTAAAGACCTAATGCTTTTTTTTTTGTCGTTGAATTACAGATTTAAAAGGGGGCGGAGCTTGATTTGTAGCATATATATTCAAATCCATAAATCATGAAGCCTCTTCCTCCTGTTAAAAACAAAGTGTGTGTGGAACAGCTGGATTCTCATTTTAATCCAACAACAACATTTATCTTTAGTTTGAAAGATGATTGACGGGCTGATAATCAGAAGGAGGTGTGTCTCGGAGCCGGGGTCGCATAAACAGATTGGGTTCAAGGTCCTGTGAATGTTAGGTTTTTTTTTTTGTCAAAATGTAAATGTGCGAGTGATCTTCGCCTCTGGAAGGATGTCGACGGGGAAGTTAGCATGTGTGTGACTCCACGGGAGGCAGACGTGGCATACTTAAAGCTGCATCTCATTAATGGAGGTGTGTGTGTGTGGAGGGGGGCGGGGGGCAGAGGGAGGTAGCTGCCAAACAGGAGGACACACACACACACACACACACACACACACACACACACACACACACACACACACACACACACACTCGACACTCGCTTCAGGGTTATTTCTCAAGGACACAGACGAACACGCCGGCTGATCGCCGTATGCCGTGCGGGTCAATCCGGCTCGTATCAGCGTGGAGAGGTTGCGCTGACCTTGCAGACGAACAGGCTCCGCCCCCTTCGAGTAAATGTTTGGGAAAGTTTTTATTTCGTCTCTTTTTCAGCTGCTTTTGTTTCACTTCTTCTATTCGTCAGAGGTTCAATTTTGACTTTTTTTTATTCGACTTTAGAACAGAGTTGTGTTTTGGAGGCGGTTGTCATGGTAACGCGGCACAGATGAGTGACGATTTTCAAGCAGAACTGTTTCAGATGCAAATGAAGACAGTTTGGGGTCAATAGTGGATATTTTTATTCTGGTTTGGAGATTTTATTTATTTATTTTTATTAAAGGAAATGTCACCTTGGAAAACACAGAGTCACTCAGATGAACTCTCACACTTCGATATGTCACAGTAAATATGAAGTGTAGCATAAAGACTGGAAAACAATCTGAAATCTATGTTTGTTTTTTTTTGTTTGTGGTCATCATCGCTGTAAAGAACTCTGGGTAATTGAAAGCGGTGGAGATGAAAGCCTGTTTTGAAGTCTTTGTGTGGTTTAAGGTTCAAAGTGCTTCACATGATGCAAAGAAATGCATCAGACCAACACGTGTGGTTACCGGCTCCACCGACAGTCTGTTGTCTCTCTATGCTGCTCTTTTCTCTCTCTGCTCTCCACTTCTCACAAAGACTGATGGTAGTTTTTCTTCCGCCTGTCGCTCCTGGGAATTGTTGAATTGTTGGTTTTCCTCTCTAGAATATTCTGAGGTTCTTTTGTTGGGACTTTACTGTGTTGAGATTCAACTCAATTTCTATTTATTATTTATGTACAACAGAACTTGCCAGCATTATACAGAGGAACAACAATTTAATTAAGAATAACTTCCTACAGAGAGATGTAAAAACTCCCTTCTAACAGGAAAAAAAAAAAACTTCCTACAGAGAAATTTAAAAACTCCCTTCTAACAGGAAGGAAACCTCAGACAGAACCAGGCTCAGAGGTGGGCGCAGCTTCTGAGAGCAGAGAGAGAAAGGAACAGCATAGAGATCCAAGACATGAATAGTTTGGTGGGACCAGTAAAGGTTCTGTAAATAAAAGCTTTATCAAAAAGGAAAGTTTTAAGTTGTGTTGTGATTTTGGCGCCACGTAAATAAAATAATACAGAATTGATTTTAAAAAGCACAAAAAACAACAACGACAAAAAAAGCTTCTCATCTGTAACGGAAACAAACGGCCCTGAGTTTAATAGAGGAAGCGGAGGAAGGAGAGTATTGATGGATCCAAAACAACACGAGCTGTAGATTAATCCCATTAGAGGAGGATGACACCGTCGGCGCCCGGTTTGTTAATTCATTATTTTTATGTGCTGCAGAAAGATAATAAGAACTGAGAGTGTCGGTCCGGATGCAGAGGAGAGGCCATTGAACTGTGTGTGTGTGTGTGTGTGTGTGTGTGTGTGTGTGTGTGTGTGTGTGTGTGTGTGTGTGTGTGTGTGTGTGTGTGTGTGTGTGTGTGTGTGTGTGTGTGTGTGTGTGTGTTGGAAGGCTTTGCTCTGTCACTTCCATTAAACATGCCGTTCCTCATTTCTGTTCTCCGTTCACCTCGCTGTGTCTCGTCCTGTCTGTCTCACTCCTCTTCCTCCTCTTCCTCCTCCTCTTCTTCCTCCGTCTCTTCTTCCCAGCGATGCTCATCTCTCGCTTGGTTGCTGCTGCTGAGTTTTCGGACTTTCTGCTGCGATGACACACACACACACACACACACACACACACACACACACACACACACACACACACACACACACACACACACACACACACACACACACACACACACACACACACACACACCTCAGACAGAGCGCTCTGCAACACTGGTCAGGAAATTGGACCCTCAACAGTCTATATATTGGAAATGAAATTCCTTTGAAAGGCCCAGACACACACACACACACACACACACACACGCACACACACACACACACACACACACACTACAGAGTCTTATCTGCAGAAGCACTATCAGTAGTTTAAGGATAGAGCTGGTGGAGCTGAGTCACCGCCGCCTCCCTCTCTGTTGTCTCCCTGACAGCCAGTGTCTCTCGTCCATGTGTGCTGCTGACAGATAAGGCGCTGATGTTAATTACGAGACATGTCGCCTGTCGGAGGAGGCCGAAGGGAGAGAGAGTCGGTGCAGACGGCGTGCCGATACGGGACTTTTCCGTATTGATTATTGCAAGTTTCCCTAAAAACTAAAAGAAGAAGTCGGTTTAACGGAGCCGAGTCCCCTCCCCTCCCCCTAAAATATTTACTTTTAGTTTTTGAGGGTCGATCAGGAAGTATTCAAAGTGTCGTCTCTTGATCGGCATCAGCACCCGAGTTTTCCACGTTTTCGTGACCACTGGTACGTGAACATTTTGTGATTTCACCGCGGACCTGAAACTGGAGCAGAGAAACATGTTACAGAAAATCTGCAACAAGTGTTCCTGAGCCCATGCAGTGATTTCCACCACAGAATCATGTTTGTTTTTTAAAGCGGTGTGCTGTCTTGATCAATATTTCCGGCATTAAGGTTTCTCTCTCTCCATCCCCGAAATGCTTATTTTTTTATCATAGATTTAAGAACATTTCCTGAAATGGATGTTTGAACTACGTCAAATTACACGTTTCACTTCTTCAAAGATTTTGGCACCTGATTCACCTGCAAATGTTTTTCTTGTAAAAGTACTGATTGAACAACATACTTTTCCCATTTGATTCTGACAGAAGAAGAATATTTGTTCAAAAGAGTCGATCTGGTTTTGATTGATCTTTTTTATTTATTTTTTTACCAACAAACCATCACTGGTTGGAAAGATTTCAGTAAAAATCGGTGTTATTTTTCAAACCTAAACTTTGTATTGGACCGAACACGTGACAGCTGAGCGAGCTGTCGTGGAGATGATCTGCAGGTAAACAACGACGTCTAGACGTTATAAATACAGCTTTAACCGAACTGCTGTTCGTGCGCGAAACCTGAAAAATGACAGAATCACGGCTTTCTGATTGGTCGGTTGCATGACACAATAAAAATGAAAAAACAACTGCAGAGAAAAAGCAAGAAAACTTGTAATAAAAGCAACATTTTTGGTGGATCAGAAGGAAATTTATCTTTCTCGCACCTTTTTTCACCCAGAATATAAAGTATTTGTTTTTCCAATAAATCTTGTATCGCTAGCATCCAGTTTGAATCGCTGTCAGTTTGAAGCATTTTCGAGAGCCCCCCCCCCCCGTCCCCTCCCACCTCCCTTCCCCACACACACCTGTTGCTCGACTCCCACCGGACCGCAGTGTGTCTCTGATACTTTACATTACAAAGACACAGTGTGTGTCTGTCGGGCTGACAGTCTGAGCGGTGATGAGAAGCCCTCCCGAGGTGCTTTACGTGCACGCTCGCGCACGCACATTTCTATGTGTGTGTGTGTGTGTGTGTGTGTGTGTGTGTGTGTGTGTGTGTGTGTGTGTTGTGTGTGTGTGTGACATTTCCTTTGTGTTTCTTTTTGGGAGTTTTTTTTTTTCTTTCTTTTTTCTCTCCATCTGACGGTTTATGGTGCGTTCACGAGTTCAACTGGCAAAATGGGGAAAGTTCAGACCTCCGGAACCGAATTATATCCCACGAGAGGGAAGTTGACACGACGGCAGCGTTTGTGGTTGAAGGACAAAAAGGTACTCGCTCTGAAAAACCAGGTGAATGTAGCCCACCTCGTTTGCTCAGCTGTGTTAACTGTAAAAAAAAAAATCATCACATCTAAACGCCGAGATAAATATATAGCGCACGAATACCGCTGACCTCCTGAGGTTGTTTGTCACTTTTCTCTACTCTGACAGCAGAAATTAGAGCACGTTGTCTGTTTCCTGTTTTTTTTTTGTTTTTTATTTGCAAATAGGACGTTCCCAAATAAAGAACTCCCAGCTGCCCGAACGCTCCATGAGGAAACGTCTTGGTAGCTGATGTACTGTCGGGGTTTGTGTGTCTCAGCTGTTACATAAAACTGTTTCGCAGCTTTTATTGGTGCCGTTTTCTATCGTTCACGAAGTTTCTTTTTCCGGTGGTTCTTAAAAACTTCCAACTAATGATCCAACTCCAATCCTTAAAATGGAAAAGACACATTCAAGACCGGTAGTCCAGTTTTCTAATAATAAGCAAATCTGCAGCTGTAACCGCGATATATGTCTGGATATTGTGGTGATTCCTCTTGTATCTCTATGCTGCTCTTTTCTCTCTCTGCTCTCCCATCACTCCAACCAGTGGCAGATGGTCGCTCACCTCTTAAATGGCAGTTTTTTTCCTCTCGGCTATCGTTGATGTGTCAACTTCTGTTGTGGTTTGGCGCCATATAAATACAAATTGATAATTGAATTTAATCTTAGTTTTTATACAGTTTTTTTTCTTTTCCACTATGAAACCACCGTCCCCGAACGCTCCACAACGATTGCTTTTCATATCACGTTTAAGCATGTACGTGTATCCCAGAGGATCAGTGCTACACGTGAATGTGGAGTTGTCGTATTTATTATAATTGTTGATGTTTTGTCAACATTTAACTTTGCCGTCATCCACTGGATTAGAAGATGTTTGGTATTTAGTAGGCTAATCTCGCATTGTAAATCAAAGTAAAAAAATAAATAATCCGTGCATATGCCCCGTGATTCAGATCCCCACTAAAATTCAGTGGAGTCATCCTCGTCCATTACTTCACCCTTCCACCAAGTTTCAGGAAAATCAGGCTGGTAGTTTTTCCGTGATGCTGCTGACAAACAAACAAAAAAAAACTCATTCATCACCTCCCTGTCAGAAATAATAAATGCTTCGAAGGCTCTTTTGATTGCTTAAATAGATAACAAAAACAGAAATAACAGAACAAAAAAATGCATCCTACTCTCACAAACACGGTCGATATCCGAGCAGTTTCAGATCTGTCATTAGTTCAGTAAGAACCAAGGCTGCTTTGCTTTCCTCTCATTATTTCTGTTGTTAAACTGCTCTTAAAATTCATTCCCAGGTGATATTAAAAAGAGTTTCGCTCTAGCGCCTTCACAACTGTAATTTCCTCCGTAGCAAATTTGCCAATTTATCCTCTCAGCTGTTTTTTCGCAGCCCTGAACCAGAATCCCCATTAACCTTGACGGCTGACTCATTTTGGCAAATTCCCATTAACCTCCGGAATGAGTTGTTTGGTGGATTCCCATTAACCTCCAGCATTAGTCGTTTATCAGGCAACAAAAGAGGTGTTCGTGGGAGGGTTCACAACTCATTTCTGGCTCATTTGGAGGTATTTTTCTCCTCTTTTGCGGGATGATTACTAAAACTAGGGTAGCACTGAGCGAAACACACTAACCAGTCAGCTTTGCATAAATTAGGAGCTAATTGTTGCTATGGCGGTAGAAATATAAGTCATTTTGAAAACATGCAGCTGGTTCTTGGCGTGTCTGCGTTTTCCTTTTAGGTGCTCCAGTTTCTATTTCTACTGTCTGACGACATGTTGGTTAAACACCTACAAAGACGTGACAGGTCAACACTAAAGATTTATTTATTTTTTTCCACCATTTTGCGCATATTTTTTAGTCTTAAGCAGTCAGGAAGGAGCCTTAAAAACCTTACAACTGAGTAAACATACCACGATATGCAGGAAATGATGGGTCGGTAAGGACTTCACGTTCTGGAGGTCGATGAACTCTGCAAATCGTGCGAGTTCTTGAACCAGAACAAACGTGGTTGGCCAGTTTAGGTTATATTATTAAACTAAAAAGTCGAGTTATATCTTTCATGTGCTGTGTTTCGGGAACATTTGTGTTTAATATCATTGAGCAAATAGTTTTAATGAGACATTTTGGGGTAAATTGTATTGTTAATATCAATTGTAATTGGTAAATTGTAACATATGGCGATAACTTCCGAATGAAACGTTCAGGGGAAACTCGGTAAATTGTGTTGTCTAGCGATTGTTTCATCCGATGCGTTCAGGAAACATCGGTAAATTATAGCGCCCAGTTATAGTTTCTGTGTGAAGGCGTTAAGGACACATTAGAAAAACGTTTATGTTTAGCTTCAGCTTCCGTGAGACGTTTAGGGAACATTTGTAAATTGTAGCTCCAGTAAATAATGCGCTCTCCCCCCTCTAAACTGCATGAAAAGTAAAGATCTCTTGAAATGGATTCTTTAAATTTAATTAAGTGTAGGTGTCGGTCTTGAAAGGTTTTTGAACAATACCTAGCGGATGTGCGATCTGGTCCGACAGCCGTTCTTGAGCCCAGGAGTGAACTTGATTTATCACGCAACTCATTTAAAATTGACGGCCCTGACAGGTTATTAATCCCTCCGAGACTTTATAAACCATACGAGGGTGGATGGAGATGATGGACGGATGTTGCCGGATGGGGTCACTTTAAAGCACTTTATTTTTTTCCCCCAGTGAGTAACAAGTGGCCATAAACCAAGAAAGAAAACTCCTGCCTGGATTTCCACTTTAGCCACTCTGTCTCCCTTCTTCCTCCTGCACATATAGTTTCTTCTTCTTCTGGCCTCAGTCCAGTTGAGTGCCATCACATGGCAGCTCATCGCTTATTGAATAAACCAGAAGCCTCGGGAAAGATTGGGTTGCACTCACGATGGTGTGTGTGTGTGTGTGTGTGTGTGTGTGTGTGTGTGTGTGTGTGTGTGTGTGTGTGTGTGTGTGTGTGTGTGTGTGTGTGTGTGTGTGTGTGTGTGTGTGTGTGTTTCCCATCCGTCCGCTCGCATTTTGTTTGGACTAATTTCAGCATGTCTGTACACCCACACGGTGCCTAAAGCCAGATCTGAGAGGGGGAGAAGGGAAAAAAAATAAATAAATGGGGGTTTGGTTTTTAGGCCAAAGGAGTCAACGAGCGTGGGAACGGAAACGTTCGCGAGTCGTCTTCGTGCAAACGGACGAGTGTCCAGAAGACGGCGAACGGAGGCCGCTGTGATGTTGAGGGGGAAAAAAAATTAAACATGGCAAACCAAAGAAGTGCTTTAAAGGTGGAAGAGGGAGAGGAATGATTACTGGGAGTAGGAAGACGAGATGGAGATGGGAGAAGTAACGTTTAACGGGAAGTCGGTGTGAAGGCGCGAGCTTTCCCCCCGTAGTCCGCCCGAGGCGGAGAAACGGAGTGAAGGGGAAGAGTGATGGGTTGAGATTCAGCCTCCGAGCTTTGGCGGTTCCTTAACGCTCCGTGTCATCTCGGTTAGTGTGATTTCCACACTGATTTCCCCCCTCCTCCATTCAGCGGAGGACACTGAGCGATGGCGAGGAAGATAAGTACCACGGTGACAGCCGGGTCGACCCCCCCCTTCACTCGTTCAGACTCCGGTTATCCTACCTGCGTATGTACTTTCCCCGAGTACTCTCACATATAGTACTCGGACTACACTGACTCGTTTGAGTACTTGAATTTTAAAAGGGGGTTCGTGTGGCCTCCAAACCTGCACTTTCCGGAAAATAAGCGTAACCTTGAATGCATCACCCGCCGACATATCTGCCGGTATGATCTTATTGTACTCATTTCTTAGAAGTTTTGCTGATTGTTTGACTTCGCCTAAAAACCGAAGATATTCAGGCAAAGTCTAAAGACACAAAGAAGCTTGATTTTTCCATTTCTAAGGACCTTTATGGACATTTATTTGCATTGTGCAAGAGACAAAGGTTTAGTTTTGTTCCTTAGTGTTTGAAAAAGGTTAATATCTTAACAAGTAAAGGCTCAAACTAAAGGTTTGAAGGATCTCTTGAACAGTGATCGTCAATTTTAAGATGTATTGACCCATTAAAAACTAGTAGATTTGCCACCACTGGCTTCAGTAAAGTTGTGTTTCTACAACATATTTGAGTGAAAATGAGTCATTAGTCAAGGAACACATTAAACGGATTAAAAACCAGCCAGTTATTGTTGATGCTGTCCGCGAGTTGTGCCAAGAACAAAGGCCTGAATACTTGTTTTACAAGAGATGATTATTATTAGTGGTATTATTTTGACTATTTAGAGGTCTTGAGCTTTCCATAAAAAGGTACATTTATATCTTGGGGAGCTGTAGTTGTGCTGGTTGTTTTGGGGAAAATGTAATCAAACTCAGTGAAGCTCTTTTAACATTCACGCCCTGTTTCTGAGACGATTTACGGCTTTGTGATCTCTGGAACCGGCGAAAACGGGGAGCTTAAGTGGGTTTGAAGTGTCTTGACAGTGATTGATACCAGCAGGGAGCTTTGAATACAGACCACACTGCCGGGCCTTATCAGTGACACATCCGGCGCCCAAACAAGATGTCAGCCGCCCGAGGCGGGGGGGCAGGAGGGGTTGGATGGGGGGGGGGGGCAGGATGTGGTCTGACTGCGAGCGTCAAGTCGGTGTGACGAAGGAGAACACGCCAAGACGAACAATCTTTTTGAGACTTTTTTTTTTTTTTTTCACGATGATGTTGGACAAAAAAGCTCAGTGTGGAAGAATCTGTCGTTTTCTTTGATGCTGAAGAAAATAAGCTGGAGGCGTGAGATAAAAAAAACAAAAAACAGCCACACCTCCAGTCACACAGGATTCACTGAATCAGTCCCAGAAACCTCCGGAGCATTCGGCGGTAAACTGCTCGGAGATGGGAGGAATAGTTTGCATAATTGTTATTTTGGGTGGCGGTTCTTTTTTTTTGTTGCCGCGGTGCTTCCGCCCGCCTGCCGCCTTTCGGCTCTTCTTACCGGTCTAATCGGTTTTGAAAGTTGAGTTGGAGGTCTCGGAGGAGCGGCGGCGGTTTGATTTGAAAGCTACGCCGAGCAAGTAAATTACAGCTTCGTTTGCTTGTTAGTCCTAAACGCCGTCGACTCTGTGCTGAAGCCTGATACGGCCACCGCGGGGTTAATTCTCCACAACACAAGCAATTATTTGACGCCCAAAATCCACAGAAAAGACTTGCGAAGCCATGTGAAATCTCTGCAGCGCGTCGGGGTCGTAAACACTCGCCTCTCACCGACATTTTAAAGACACTTTAGCAGTTGTTTTTTTCGCTGAAACCCAGAGAATTGAATTTCTTTTTGAGACGTCTTCCGCATCAAAAGTAAAAAAAAAACTGCCTGAACCCACGAAGACAGAAATATATAGTCGAAAATGAAATAATTAAACCGACAACCTCCATTTAGTGCTTTTGTGCTGGCAGGAAGTGGATGGTTTAAAAACAGAGAGTGCAACAGGTTTTCACTCCTTTTAATGGATATTCTCTCCGATCAGCTGGGAGGAACGTTGAAGAGGTCGATGGTTTTCTTGGGGAGTTGGTGGAGGTCAAAAAATGGAGGTCAAAATGGCGGTTGAGTCCTCAACCGTTCAGAGAATACGTTTTTCACCCCAAGTGATCTCAAATCAGTTAATACCGATTTAATGGCAAATAATGCCTTTTATGCCTTTTGCATTTCCTGAATAACATCCCCCCCCCCCCACGCCATCCATGTCTTTTTCACGTCGTAACCACGAACTCACCATTTGAAGGCAGCAACGTGAGACGCGTTCGCTCTCTTATCTCCTTTAGAAAATACCAAAATAACCAAAGACAATCTGGTGCTCGGGGACATTCGTCTCCTCCCGTACAGAAGAACTCTTTCCAGCCGTCTCCATGTAAAATACAAATCTCTGAAAGTGTCCGATGTGACGCAGCACCGGAGGTACTTTTGATTTCTGAGAGGCCGGACTGCAAACTTTCCGCTCCAATGCCCCGTTTTTTTTTTTTTTTTTCGGGACTAAAACCCCAGATATATTTATCCTCCTGACTCCTACGGTGCTCTCCACTTTTATCCACCGCCTGCCCTAAAACCGAGTTGGATGTGCCCATTCAGCTCTTCTGTGCCCCTAAAGCCGGCAAATAATTTATGACTTTTGGGAGTTTTTCTCTGAAGTCCGGCGCTCTGAAACAGAGAAACGGGGGGAGGAGGGCCGGAGAAAGTGGGAGCGTCGAAAGCCGAAAGAATCCCATCACGGAGCGCCGAGTAATGCTGGAGTCGCCGGTATTGATCAGCCGGCCTATCAACCCGTAGCAGATATATTGTGGGCATTTCTCTGTTATGAGGCTCAGTAGAAATCTTTGTTATTGCCCCCTTAAAATATAGATGACAGGCATTAATGAAATATGATGCGGGCCCGTCTCCCTGTCTGTAAACCGCTCAGTCGTAAAATTAACATTTTTGTACGAAGCACAGCTTGAAGCCTGAGAAGAATCCTGCAGTATTTTCTGATTTGGGGAAAAAGAGAGGAAAAAAAAAAAGAAAGAAAAAGGAGCCACAACCCATTTGAGATAATTAAAGGTTAGACAAATTGGGATTCATGTGGTATAAAAGCAACGAAAAATAATAGTTCTCGTGGTGGCAGTGAAGCAGATTGTTTTACGAACTCGACAGCACACGAAAGAGAGATTCACGCATATTAATATTTACGCTCTCCGGCAATCAGATTTCATAATTAGGCTAATAACTCCTCAACGGCTTCCTTAACGGCCCCGATAGATTCCGGATTGATTATTCGATATTAAACAAAAATGTCCAGCGACACATTTTTTAAAGATTAAAAAAACGAAAAAGCTCCGGAGACAGACCAACAACCCCGAGAGACGGAGTAGATAGTCGGGATATGCTGCTTGCGCCTCCTCCAGTCGGTCTTAATGAGTTTTCCGAACGGCCGGAGGAAAGAGGAGCGAGATGAGGAGGTCGTCGTGGAGACGAGGATTTAATAAGACCACCGACGGAGGAGTGAGGAGGGATGAGGAGCGGGCGGACGGGACTTTGTTTCACCTCCTGAACCTCATTATGGAAATAGTCTACATTTTCTGATTGCTTGGCTGCATATGTATTTGTCATCCATACAGGTGTGTGTGTGTGTGTGTGTGTGTGTGTGTGTGTGTGTGTGTGTGTGTGTGTGTGTGTGTGTGTGTGTGTGTGTGTGTGTGCGCTGATGACTGAGGCTGTAAATAGACTTCCTCAACTGTGCACAGCCGGACCTGTAACTAAACCCGTGTTTCTCTGATGTGATGCCAGGATTTTTACAGGTTTTATGAAAACAAATCCGTCACGACAGAAAAAGGAGCTAAAAAGAACACCTTATTAAATTTAACGAGTCTCATTCAGCTGGTTGAAATCCGTCGGTTTCTGCCTGCGAGCGGACCTCAGAGTTTTATTGTGCGTCTTTGAGTTTTTACAGAGTTGAATCCACGTTAAGCTGTGAAATGAAATGTATACCTGTCGACCTGTTGCAGCTATTTAACAAAGCAGATGCTGTAAATATCATGTTTTATTTTGAATTTTTAACCCGTCTAGACATTGTTGACGTTGATTTTGAGTTTAAACTATTGGAGGCAGCTTCTTAGTAGAAGATGGCCAACAATTCCCAGAGCTCGAGGAGATTCGTTTTTCAAACTAAAAGTCTGAAACTCATAAAAATGTAAACTGAAACTGGCAATATCAATTAATTTTCTGTTGATCAACCAAATGATTCACCATGTAAAACATCCTCCATCATCAGAGTATAACGTTTAGCTTATGGAAGCTAATTTCACAACGTGTTACCGGCTGTTTAACAGTCCAACAAGTTAGCAAACGTGCTAATAAAAACCTCTCCGACTCTCCCGCCAGTTCACCTTCGACCTCTGCCAGCAGTTCATTATTGAAGGTGAGGGTCGCGACCCTCAGACGACCCCGTGCTGGCTTTTCACTGCTCAGTCTTTGTCTTGGGGATAATGCTCAGACACGAGTTCCCTTGTAAACATGAGCTGCAGTGAAAAAGTCATAAAGTCTGAAGTGCTGACGGACGTCTGTGCTGCTCTTTGTCCGACTCGAACCGAGCTCTTGAAGGTAATTAATATTTTGTGGGTGTTTCTTTCTGCAGGAGGGTTTTGAAAAAGGCCCCAGTGTGTAATAACGGGGATCATTTGGGTTTTATTGGCGGTTGTAAAGCTGCAGCAGATTGTTTGGATGTTAAATAAGTGAATAACAAAGCAGAAAGGAGGTGAAACAGTTGGAAAAGAAAAGGTTTATTATTTACTTTTATTTATTTTTTTACAACTCAAATTCAGTCTAAAATTGGCAAAATGTTTATTTAAACCAGGAAGTATCTGATCAAAGACTTTGAGGCCAGTGAGAACTTTTATTCATTCAGTTTGACTTTTTAAAGAATTTCTTTTGTCGTCTCTGAAGGAAAGACCAGTTCTGTTTGAATTACTGTTATTTTCTACAGTAAAACGCCGGAGATGTCTGGACGGTCGTCCACAGCTGAAAATAGTTCCTGAAAATGCACTATTTTCTATTTGTTTGTCCCAGACATTATATTTGTTGCACATTTTCAAAGATTTGTCCTCCATGGGAACCAATAGGCTTCCTGCTGAGAGCTTCAGACACACGTTGTCTGTTTTGATGTTTTTGTCGATTTGTTGCCTGCAAAAAGTAATAAAGTACAAACTTTTATTTTGTCAGTTTACACGGCGTTAAACTTCGGTGTTGTTTCCATGGTTGCTTAAATCCGAGCGTGGCGACATATGATAGTATTGCAGACATATTTGTGCGAGCTGGGGAGGAGTTAAAGGGGGGGGTGGATCCGACTAAGCCCCGCCCACCTTATTCTAGAACCCTGACTTTACCCCGGGCATGGCCATCAATGCTAATGGCACCATAATGACTTGGCACTTTTACTGACTTTGTATTTCAGGAGAGAAGTTGATGCTTTTTGAATGCGAGTCTGTTGGAGACGGAGGTTTTTTTTTATGGAGCCGGCCTCTAGTGGCCCTCAGTGGTATTACACTTCAAGGCACTTCTGCATTGGCTTTAGGTTTGCACTGAAAAGCTTCATAATGTCCATTTTAGCAACCACAACCACTGTTTCTGTATCGACCCTGTTTTCCAGGAGGTCCTGCAGTCAAGAACATTCATGGTTTCTTTCTTTGGTTCATTGTTGTGGTGTTAAATGTTTAAAGGTTTCCACCCGGTTGTATTTTTTTCATGTTGTGTTGTGCTAGACGTCCACTCCCTGAACACAGTCCTGCCCCAGTACATGAGGAAAAACAGGGAAAGCCCCGCTGGTTCTCTCTCTGAGGGAAGTACTGCATGGCTGTGGTATGACATAGTTGGATTTAATTAACAACAGACTTCTCCGCACCGCTGCAAAGGACAAATGACCTCTACAGGAGCCTTCTGTGTATACGATCTGCCTTCTTAAACACTCAGCCACCAGTGGGCGTGGCTAAACATGATGGCTGGCATTCGAACGGGGGTCCTATTTAAGGGTCCGTGTGAACAGCGCCCTCTGGTGGTATTCATGACGTCGGAGCTATACTTTTTTTTGTTTTTGCGAGTTGTGATGTTGTTTGCTATCTGTCAGCTTTCCTAAATTGTTAGCCTCTGTGGCTTCTAGACGCCCGTCAACGATGCAGTTGCCTAGCAACAGTGGTTTTTTTTTACGACTTAACCACCTAAATGCACCCGACTTCCCACGTTGTTACGAGATTATGAGTTCCATTTGAACGCAGAATTTTAAATCTATCGTATCTAAATGTTGCACTGCTGCTACAGGCTCTCGTGGTCGATGCTGATTGGTTAACGGCCGCTCCAATAGGTTCATAATCAACATAAAGTCCTTGTGGAGAGTACCCAGACTATTCACAAATAGTGTGCCAAATGATTTTTCAACAGCCAATCAGTTCGTAGCGAAGTCAGCTGGTCATTTGATTTTCAAACTGTTGCAAGTAACACGCTGTCAAGATCCTCATTCATTGTTTAAGGACAAACTATCCAGTTATTCTATTTTTTTTTCCCCCATCAGATTCGTTTTGTCTAATTTACTCTTTATATTATCAGCCTTCGTTTGTTTGTCTGGGACATTAAAGTGTTCTTAAATGCACTTTTTGCTGCAACTTCTGGTCTGAATCTCTCCACCGAGGTTGTGATCACATACCAAGCAGATATATTTTCCTTTTTCTTAACCAACTTTTGTTCCTCCTCACCTTCTGCTGACTCACTCCTGCCCTCTGCTCAGACTGGGACATTTTTGTTGCCTTTTTTTTTTTTTTTTTTTGTCTGAGGATTATAGGATTTTTTTTTAATTTTTTTTTTTGTTATATAACTTGAACAGAAGCCGTGAATGTGCAGCGCGTGATGAAAAGCCATCGGTGCGGTCGCTCTTCAAGTTCTGATGACACTTCCTTCTTGTTCCTGGATCGGTGTTTCTGCTTTCATGTATGAAAGAGAAACCTGTTTGTTTTTTGGAAATCCTCTGAGGGTTTTTTATTGTTTGTTTTTTGTGCGCGTCGCATTAAAGACAAGAAAGTCTTTGTTTCCACTTTGGCGTGCGACTGGTCGCCGTTGGCTACCGCGCAGGAGGGAGAGTTCGGCGCTGCGTCGATTTTCTTTCCTTATCTTCAAAGAGAAGAAAGTCCGTCTTGCGTGTTCAGCATCGATCTGAAGTGGGTTTCCGCTGATCTGCTCCGTGGAAACCGACCGCCATTTATCCGCACGGCTTCTGGTTTCTTTCTGAGACGCGGGAGTTTTTTAAGACTTCGTGACCTCTCGGCTCAGAAATCAAAGAGCTGGAAGACGGTCAGCTCTCTGAAAACTTTTACAAGGAGTCAAGACACAGGAGTGCTCGTTAATAGTGTGAATACATGGTCTGCAAATTCACAAAAATGATCTAATATTACGTTAAATATGGAGAAACATGAATGTTTGAATAAAATATGACTTTGACCACCCTTAAATTGTAACTTTCCTACGCTACTCGTCGGAGGGAGGCGGGGCTTAACTTTAGGCTCTTACTGTATGTTTTTTTTTTACAGTCGAGTAACGAGTGGAGTTCATTCGTATTTTTGTGTTTCTTTCAGGGGGGGGGGTTAGCGTTAGCATGTACTTCAAAGAACTGCTGTTTACCTGTATTAAAGTAGTTACCTTGTATCAGACTTCACAAAAACGTCCCCAGAAAAACTTCAAGAAACACGAAAAGGTCAGAAACAAAAGAAAAGTCTTCATGTCTCGAGTGTCAAAGAGCAAATCTGGAATTCAGTTCTACGAAGCGCCTTTTGATGATTTGATCAAAGTTATCAGTGACCGGCACAATGTGCATTTATTAAGGCTGGATTTATTCCTTCAGAAGGTTTTTAGTGTTCGGAGGGTGGAGAGGTGTCGCCGCTCCCCGTCAGACGACTTCTATCTGCTTTTGTTGGAGTCAATCTCCTCTGAATGGTTCATTCACTCCTCATGGTCACATTCAGACATGCAAACTGAGACTTACAAAAAAAAAATATGCAGCAGAAAAACATAAAATATTGTCTTTATGAATATTTTGCTATAGAGGACAGATAACGGGTTTAAAAGGATTAATTATATAATCTACGTCCTCTTTTTTTAAAAAAAATCTTTAAAATACTTTTTCTAAGTCTAAAGAAAAAGAGACTAAAAATGATTGTAGCCGACGCTGTTAGAGCGGCCTTCATCTCATTTATTTCCTAGTTTTCACGATGTTCCATGTTAGCTGCGAAATAAAACTTGAGTATGGACGTCGGTACGAAGTCGTGACAACAACTAATGGATTATCAAAAATATAGCTGCTAGTTAACTTCCTGTTCATCAAATAAGTGCAGCTGCAGCATTTACAGCTGCAGCTGCTGCTGAGTGACTCATTATAACGGCGACAGTAAAACCAAAACAATGAGCTGAAAGATGCTAAAAACTGGTGATAAATGCACGCGATGATGTGATGTTATGTTTATGAATGAATCAAACCGAGTGTGTTGAACCGGCGGTTTCTCACTCCGTCCGTTAACATCCTGAAACCATCTGATATCTATCAAACATCAATTCTCCTCCGTCTGCAGCGTCGTAATCAAAACCAGCGGCAGGATGTTGTTTTCTGCAAAATATTATCCGCCGCATTTTTCGGGTTTTTGTTGCTTCTTCTCTGTTTTTCTAAAACCAATTTTTTTTTTTTTTTTTGGGAAGCTGCTGCTGCAGAAAGAAAGAAGCCGAGAGAATGTAATTATTACATGCAGCGTGTTTGGCAGTGGAAATCTGGTGCAACCAAACAGAAGCTCCACATTGTGGTGTGTGTGTGTGTGTGTGTGTGTGTGTGTGTGTGTGTGTGTGTGTGTGTGTGTGTGTGTGTGTGTGTGTGTGTGTGTGTGTGTGTGTGTGTAGCCTGGTTTTTCACCGACCCAGGTTGGAGCTGCTGCTCTTCAAAGAGCCGCCATAAAACCTCTGGATCTTCATCGGATGCTGCTCAAGACTCTACATTGTAATTACGTGCCAACAAATTCCTGTCTGCACACACTCCTACAAAGGCAGATGTGTGTGTGTGCGTGCGTGTGCGTGTGTGTGTCGGTGGGTGGAGGGTGGCCGTTTTTTGTTTTTTGTGTGTTGTGTACAATTGATGTCTCTTTGGGGTTTTTTATAAGCTGCATGTTATGTTATATCACATTAACATTGTGTTCGTCCTGTTGATGTTTGTGTGCGATGCTGCTATGATATTTACACAGATGTTTGTGTTAGAGAGTGTGTGTGTGTGTGTGTGTGTGTGTGTGTGTGTGTGTGTGTGTGTGTGTGTGTGTGTGTGTGTGTGTGTGTGTGTGTGTGTGTGTGTGTGTGTGTGTGTGTGTGTGCACGCGTGCAGCTTATCTTTTTCATGCTCTTCTCACCAAGTTTCTTTGGTCTCAATTGGATGTGAAAGGAAATCCCATGTCTGCAAGGCTTCCACTGCAGGCACAGACCTGTGTGTGTGTGTGTGTGTGTGTGTGTGTGTGTGTGTGTGTGTGTGTGTGTGTGTGTGTGTGTGTGTGTGTGTGTGTGTGTGTGTGTGTGTGTGTGTGTGTGTGTGTGTGTGTGTGTGTGTGTGTGTGTGAAGCCTTTGCCATGCCACAGTGGATTAACCACACAGTTCGAGCAGGAAACATTGAGGCTGTGAAGGAGAGATTCACAGCGAAGAAAAACAGATGACGAGCAGAAGTCAACGAGACTCTTAAAGATTTTAATTCCAAAACTCATCATCTTTAACTTTAATAACATTTTTTTTAAAAGAAAACATCACCTTTAATGAACCCCTCATTTAAAACAACGCTGATGATTCCAGTATGGGTGTTGTACGAGCTGCTCTCTCTAATCCGCCGGCGCATTTTCTGCATAATGTGTTTAAGATAAGGTGATTCCCTTTGAGACGCTGGCATGCAGGGAACAAAGGATTTTAAAAATAAATAATAATAATAACAATAATAACAGGATTGTTGCTCCTTTTTATTTCAACACTTCCCCTCAGCTAGATGGTTTTTGTATTTGAAGGAGTTCTACGCGGAAAAAATCACCAAAACGCCGGCGATACAACAGAAAATAGTCGTTTTTATTACCGACGTCGGTGACAGGAAATATTAGAAAAAGATTTTCAAGAGAAAATTTAACATCTTTACGTACCTCGATTTCTCTGTGAAACTGTCTAAAACACATTTACAATAATACAAAACGGACAAAAACATGAAATCGTCATGTTTAAGTTTTTACATATTTTGAGTTAAAGGTCCCATATTTTATAAATTTACATTTCTTTGATTATAAGGAAGTTCTAGATGCCATATAAAACTGTGAAAGTGTCAAAATGCAGCTTCTATTCTGTGCGGTTTGGACTTCCTGGAAAGTTTGTGATGTCACAAACTCCCGCTGATATCATAGATGATCATAGAAATGTCTTTGGTGCAAAAAAAGTGAGTTTCCCCAAAAATCTGCCATGTTTTTCGCACTGTAAAAAATGAAGAAGGAAACACCAACGAGAGGAATGGGTCCATATTTGTGTGAAAAAAAGTTGTTGTACCTCCTTAAAAGGGCGTCTTCCTCTAAAAGAAAGAAGTTAAACTTATTGTCTGGTACTTGGAGGCAACTTCTCCTGCGTAATCAGATAAAAAAAAATTTTTTAAAGTTGCATTGAAGTGAATTAAAACCTGCATATTTACAGTAAACGCTGATAATCATCAGATAACCAGTTCACTTCGTCTTCGGTTGTAACGGCTGTTCGAACGCGAGTAAAGCATACGGTGCAGTTTCACCACGTTTCATCATGTTGGGCGTCGTGACACCGTCGTTACTTCGACCCGGCGGCCGCCCGCCTCCTTTAACGCCGTGAGTCATTTAAAGCCGCGTCGAAGAGCTGTCGGCTCGCTGCTCCGCCCGGTGCTCAGAGCTGGCGCTGCTCCTGTTTAAAAAGAAAAAAAACTAAACAAAAAAACGGATTTATACGACCCCTCTCCTCCCTCTCTGTGTGTGTGTGTGTGTGTGTGTGTGTGTGTGTGTGTGTGTGTGTGTGTGTGTGTGTGTGTGTGTGTGTGTGTGTGTGTGTGTGACTCAAAGTGTAATAAACTATCATGACACACTTGGCCGGCACAAAAAACACATCAACCTGCAAATCACATCACAGCATTGGAGGCTTGTTCTCCATCTGTCATGTGTGTGTGTGTGTGTGTGTGTGTGTGTGTGTGTGTGTGTGTGTGTGTGTGTGTGTGTGTGTGTGTGTTTGTGTTTGTGTTTACAGGACACTGATGCAGGTTTCAGTTTGCACGTCGAACCTTTAAATCTCTGTCTCCTCATCCTCCTCCTGTTTTATGTTTCTCTGGTGTTCCTGCAGCTGATTTTGTGTGTGTGTGTGTGTGTGTGTGTGTGTGTGTGTGTGTGTGTGTGTGTGTGTGTGTGTGTGTGTGTCATTTGATACGGGCATCGATATAACCGAGGAGGGGAATTCCAAGAATGCCGCGTTAACTCCTTCTTTTATTGGATTTCCAGTCACCGGTGGGATTTTTCTCGACGCCAGTGAAACTCAGAAACTGAACGCCGAGCTTGGAAAAAAACCCGGCGGTGATGTCATCGCGCACAGGCCACGCCCCCAAGTACAGCAGTAGTAACAAGTTGTTTAAGAGCAAAATAAACACGTTTCATTGCAAAGTGGTCGCTTGTTTACTCGTTTAGCAGTTAGAGCGTTTTTGTGCGAGTTGTCTCTGTTTTAGCTCCTTTGTTTTGGTCTCCTCCACCTCGTCGCTCGGAAAACAGTCAAAATCGATGATATAAAAGCAAAAGTTCATCTTTTCGTGCACTGTTTTTAATTCAGGTATCAATTAATAATGTCGACATACTTACTGTGTTTATGTGTACACATGTAGTACATGTTATCATCTTTTTCTTGCTGTTGCGACTCCGTTGTGTTAAAAGTGCTGAATTAACAGTTTTTTCACTCTTTTAAGTTTGTTGGAAATTTATTCCACATTCCCTTTTTTTTTTTCTCCCGCCTGTTTTTCAACACTTTTCCGGAGAATGAGACGACTTTGAATCCTGAAAGTCTCCCAATGTTTGTTGTTTTTTCCGCCTCCGGGGAGTTTTTTTTTTGTCCCCATAACACCGGGCTGACAAGGCGTCATGTTACAGACCGTTGAAGTGGGCGTTGCACCTCCGACCGCACCCGGCAGCGTCGGTCCCGAGCTGAGCACACATCACGTTTCAACGGCTGCAGGGCAGATGGTGGTGAAGTGTGTGTATTTGTTTGTGTGTGTGTGTGTGTGTGTGTGTGTGTGTGTGTGTGTGTGGGGGGGGGGGTCCTGTTTTTTTCCAGCTCTTTCTCTTTGTTTACAAGTTTGAACTCTTGATTGAAGCCGATAAAACGCTTGTTAAGCTCCACCCCCAACCGATGGGAGAATTTGTATTAAAAACTATTTTTTAATGTTAAACCTGTCAATTTTGGGGGGTTTTGTTTTAAAAAATGGCTGTAAAACTGAGACCCAAAAAATAAACCAGACAACTAAATAACAAAGGTAACTTTTGTGTTTTGTGCAGGAGAGGAGAGAAGAGAGGCGCTTCATGTCGTCAGAGTTCAACTCACCTGAACACTGAACAGGTAAGAAGACTTCATCATATCAAACTCTGAGACCTGTTAGTGGTCCGCTGTCCACGGGTTGGGAAACCACAGCTTTTAAATGGCCTGCAATGGCCACCGTACAGACGACAAACCTTTTTTTTTTTTTCATGATGAGTTTTTCTGGGGCTCCGCCCCCCCGAGGCAGAATTTCAAAACACGCCTCGTTCGAGTCTTAAAACGTCTGAAACAACTTGTTGTGTTGCGTTTTCTTGTCGTGCCGTGAAACATCGACGCCTCTCAGAGAAGTTTGTGTTGTTTTATTGGTAAAAGTTTCTGTGTGTGTGTGGAGTCGTGTTGATGTTTATCTCAGACAGTCTTTCAGCACAATAACCGGCCATTTATTAATAAATAACCTGCAAACAAAGACGTCTGATCAGCTGCTTCCTGCCGCGAGGGTGAAGCTTTCCGGACCGGAAGACGTCCGCTCGGCTCGTTTTACTCCAACTTTTTAAGAGTTTTTCATTATTGGCGTTTATAAACTTTTATTTCTTTCAAGAATTTCTAAATAAAAGCACGGCAAATATTTCAGTTTGCAGCAATTCCTGTTGTGACCACAAGTCATCATAAATATCATACAAAAGACATCACAATAAACTTAAAGTGAATAAGATTCTCACGAGGAATAAATATTTCCTTCTTTCGTCAACTGTCAGTTAGTTAAAGTGACGTGTTGGTGACATTTTATTTACATCAATTCTAATATTTAACATTTAACAATAGTCCCTTTTAACTATTTCAGAATCTTCATCATTCATCTGTTCATTTAGGTCATAAAAATAAAACAATATTTGTTCCCAGAAGTGCTTTTTGGGAACAATTATATCTCAATAAACTCCCCCAAAAAAGTAGCTTCAACTCTGACTTCACTTTTACAAATATAAAATCCTGCACAGATTAAAGCCACAAGGTCACCGAGCCCCCGGCGGAGTCTAATTGGGTAAATATTTATTCATAATTTTTAAGACTAGCACATTTAATAAAATGGTCAAAACTTGACATATTTACATCTTTCTGTGATCTTATCTGCTTCCTGTCCAAAGTTTGGATTGCATCATCGTTACTGTCGAAGCTGCTTGTGACCAATTAGAGGTTACGCAATAACGTAAATGTTATTGTTATGAATAAGTTTAATAAACTCAATTCCCAGATATTTAAGGAAAAAGATGGGTTATCGCCATTAAAAACTTTAGTGTTCTGCTTTTGTTTCCTGTTTGTCAGTAAATAAAAAAACACCCACATGATTCGTGTTAAAAGCAATAAATTGTCCAAACGGGGAATTATTCGCAGCCCGACTTCCACAAACACAATTAAACTCATTCACAGCAATAAATCTCCACAATAAACACAAACCTCATGAGCTTCCTTTCCTTTTTTGCTTACTAGACCTCCATCCTCAACATGTGTATGCATGTTTTTTTTCTCTGGTTTTGCAGAAGTTTTCGGTGCGTTTGCATCTTTATTTCTTGCGTGGGTGTTATTTATTTATTTATTTATGCGTGTCAGAGGGGAGCTGCAGCTGCAAAGTCAACCCGCACACTTAAAAAAAAAAAAAAAAAAGGCCTCAAACTTGTACAGCTTGAAGTCGTTACCGTGGCGACGTGTCGTGTCGTGGGCGGAAAGAGGTTTTGTTCTCGGTCGGTTTTGTGTGATGAGGATGGACGTCGAAGTGTGACGCAGCTCGTGGGAAACAACTGGAGCTTCTCAGGAAAGTTATTGAGTGATAAGGAGGATTATTTTTTTATTTTTTCGAAGTGGAATTTCTGGACATTAATTTATGATGGAAATCTGACATAATGCTGTACTTATGAAGAGTGATTATTTATTTAGAGAAGACGTGTCATATGTTCCAAATTGCTGGGTAAAAGCTCCAGTTTATTTAGACTTTTATTTTTTTATTGTTAATTTTTGATGTGATTAAAAGGCCAGTAACCCTGACCTTGACTTTAAAATATATTTTGTGAAATTATGATTTTAGCTGCAGATCAGACTAATAAATAAAGTAACCGACGTTTGTCATTATTCAAATTTTTGCCGTTTATAGACTTTTTATTTTCAAAGACTGTTGAAATAAAAGCACGTCACAGTAAAAGACATCTACAGACTTAAAAAAAAAATTATATAATTCGTTAAACATGAAATATTTTCATCTTTAGACATCAATCACATTTACTGACTTTATTATTTCAGGAGAACTTGTTGCTTTTTGAATAGAGTCTATTGGAGTCTATTTTTGGTGCCAGCCCCTAGTGGCCATCAGTGGTAATGCAGTTTCTGGCTTCACTTCTCAGACACCTAAACATTTTTATATTTGCCTACTTTTTTTCCCTTAATTTCCGTTGTTGTTTTGGAGTGGAGACGTCCAATGACGACAACGCTGCCATCTAGTGGTCGGGGGTTTAAACGCAACACAAAATGAACGCCTGTCTGCCGCCAACTTTTGTGTGTGAACTATTACATAAAATCAGTCGTATTTTCTAGAATCGATGCAGTGTAATACAACGTGATATCTCCATAGGTTTTTTTTGTGTTGTTGTTGTTTTTTTGGGGGGGGGGCGCCCCTAGTGGCCCTCAGCAGTATTGCACTTTAAGACACCTCCTGTGTTTTTCTGTGCCTCCGCCTGGTTTGACTTTTAGTACTATCAGCGATAACATTATCGAGTAGATTAGAATAAATCGTTACTGTGCCTCAGGGCCACTTTGGCTTCAATAAAATTATCAACAGAGAGAAAAAGTCAAAACGAGTGAGCAGCATTTTTACATTCTCAGCTGGAGATGGACAATAATTATTATTTTTATTTCTTTTTTTAAACCCATACTTTCTGACATAAATGACCTCTATGGCCCGATGGGGGTCAGTTAGCTCCAGCAAAAAAAATTACCTGATATTTCTGCATAGTTTTGACTCGTTCTTTCCCCACTTTTCAAGCTAATGAAGTTTTTCTTTTTCTCACACTTCCTACTTGACAGGCCCGACTTCAGCCCTCGCTCTCTTCGTTAGAGCTTAATACATTCTGGATATAGTTTGAATATTGTATCAAAATATATATAATTCAAGCTCTCATTGAATATTGTATGAAGAGGCTGTATTTTGAATTCAGAGACCGTAACGCTGGAGGTGACAGATGGACGGGAGAGAATAAATTCATCAATGATTACAGACTCGACAAATCTCAGCCGGGATGTTGGAGGTGTGTCGTGTGAATCTCCTAATGAACCCATCAGATCTCTCGCAATGACGGCAATTGATTGTTTCGGCCTTTTCACGAGCGTGTCCGTCGCTCGTCGAAACTTTTGCCTCATCGGTAAATGTGCTGATGCTTTAACTGGAGATAAAAAAAAAAAATTAAAAAAAGAGGTGATCTCTTTCTCTCTCTTATCTCACCTCCTTTATTATATTCCAGCATTCAGATGGGTACAGCACCAGATGAGAGAATCAGTTTTTATTGAACATGGTTGAATGCGGTGCTGATGAAAGCTTATGCTGATAATAGCTTTTTCATTATGTCCTTAGACCAGGCTTGGCATTTCATTTTCTACTGCAGAAACACACACACACACACACACACACACACACACACACACACACACACACACACACACACACACACACACACACACACACACACGAGAGAGAGAAGAAAAGTTGTGATTGTCGCCGCCGTTTCAGTTCGTTGCCGCGTCTCCTCAGGCTGGAGTTTTTCGATTGTGGGGTTTGAAATATTATTTTTTTTTATAGATGCTGCATTTCTGCTCGATTAAGCTTAAACATTGGTGGAGGAGAGGAGGGCAGGGGGGTGTATTTACACCTTAAAATAGACGTCTGCAATCAGTGGAAATCGAACCGAAGCAGCTGTTTGAGATTAAATTTCAGCCCGTGTAGCTCGGTGGATGTTACGTAATTCTCAAGCTGCTGTGATCGGTTGGGATTTTTTTTTTTACGACCCCTTTTCAAAAAAGTTTGATGATTATTATCGAAAAGCCCCAAAGATTAATTCAAATTCAGTGAGATGAACTCCAGTCTGGCATTTTGGAGCAAGCGGTGGCCATATATGGGCGAGGGGGTGGATTAGACTGAGAATTTCATGACTCTAAGCCCCGCCCACCCATACCCAAAACCTTACTGCACCCCAGGCCTGTCAATCAAATGGACACGCCCCCTTGAACATAGCCCTTTTTGGGGCCTAATGTTTAATTAATTAGTAAATTATTTTCAGAAAGAACGCTGATCAGATTGTCTTTTGAATGGGAGTGTTTTGGAGCCAGCCCCTTGTGGCCCTAAGCGGTATTGCACTATGAGGCACTTCTACATTGCCTTCACTTATCAGACCCAGAGACGACGTCCATTTTTAATTCCCATATATCTAAAACACAGCTTGGTCCTGATCCCACCTCCAACACCATACAAGTTTAAATGCATGCAAACACCCTTAAGCCAACAAATCAGAGGGATTAATGAGTAACCGACCAATCACGAGCTCACATTGGGAGGCTGCTACTGTTTGTACTTGTATCAATATAATTATAGCTTATTGTTTGAGAAGTAGGTCAAATGTTTGAGTAATTAATACAAGCAGAGCTCCAATCGTTGGTTCTGGTTGGAGCTTTTTTTACACCATTGAAATAAGTAAGGAAAACGTTGGTATGTTGTAGTGCTGATGTTGATTTGAAATGCGGCCTTAGACTGGAATTCATTTTATACATGGGGGCAAATCGAGGACAGGATATTATACAATAGGGAGCCAAGTCATTCATCCCCAAGGAGCTTTATTTTTGGTTTGTTTTTAGGGCAGAAAAAAAAAATGATGACGTGTGGTGACAGAAATTCAAAGACAAAAAGAAAGTTGGAAACATTGGAGATGTTTTCCAAACACAACAAGAACATTTTCATTGGCTGAAGTCATTGAAGATGTTGTAACGGACAGCAGTGGCGAAAAGTCCTACATTTCCCCGTGAGACATCTCCACACCCTTCGGTTGCATCGCATCCGGAAGTCGTGGGATTTTATTTCCAGGGTAAAACACCTCATTGTTTCTGATCTGAGAAACTGAGTTCGGATCGTCGCCATCCAGCCGGCTCGCTTCATCCCGGAGGAATGTCAGTCACGCTGAGCAGATCCAGATGTTTAGTTTTTTTTTGTCTCCACCTCTCCAGACGTCCATCGCTGCTCTACAAGAGCTGTAGGTTTTTTTTAAGCATTGGTATTTTTAGTTTTGCGCAAATTTGACTTTGTGCCTGAAATCGATTTGAAATCAATCGATTTGGTTGTAAAATTTTTGCCATTTTGAATGCCGGTGTGACGTTTCCTTAAAAGACAGATTCAATATTTGTTTTTTAACTTTAGCTGACTAAAGACTAAAACACACTTTGCTTGCTGTGAAATTCCATGTCCTCATTTTTGTCAATTAAAATCAAGTTGATATCTTTTAAAGCTTCAATCTTTGACGTGTAAAGCTCCCTTGTGTTGAATTACTAAACAAAAAGGCAAAAATTGTTCCATTACCTATTGAATAATTTTGGGGGGAGCTTGCGCTCTTGGGACTTTCCGGAAGAATAAAGACATTAATAATGAAAATATGTATTTGTTGCAACCCTGTTTGAATCCAGAAGAGACGGGTATATATATATATATATATATATATATATATATACATTTATAAAACTCCCAGCGAGTTGTTGGGATTTAAACAGACACGAGGACTTTGGCAGCTCCCAGTTATGAATGTGTGGAATTAAGTGGATGCGCTGCTCAGTCAACCTTCTCGGGGGAAATAAAGAAATATCACCACATTTGTTGTGAGATAATGTCGCTCTGTAAATCCTTAGAAATGAGTTTTTCATTGAGAAATGGAGGTGAGATATTGAGGTTGGAAATAGGGTAAGAAAAGATGCACAGATGTTTGTTTTTCTTCTTTTGACGCTGCACATATTGTTTTTTTTTTTTGGTATCTTGGATTCGTTCGACCTCTTGTCTTTTTTTCTCATTTCCTCTTCTTTCACCCTTTTTTTCCTCCAAACAAATCTCTGTAAACAAAGAAATTCTTCCACCAACAGCATTTAGTTTCCACTGTGTCGGCGAAGCTTCGATCGCAGCGCACCAATGGAGACGGATTCAACACTTCCTGTCCTCGTTTCCAACTTTCCAGCTCTTCTGCCTGTCTGTGAAGCACATTAACGCCACTTTTACTTCAAGTTACAGACTTCAGTTTGTTCTTTTGTTGGACAGCTGCTGATTCAGATCAGTTATTCTCATTTTAACTTTTTATTTATTTATTTACTTTATATCCAGACGCCGTTATGTCCACATTCATATACAAAAATAAAAGCTCATTTAATAAACTCAAATAACAACTAAAAAACAACAAAGTCAAAGCCCTGGAATGTATATAAAGAAATGCTTAAAGGGCTTTTATTTTGAAAGGAATACAGGAAGTTGTGGCATTTGACAGCCAATCGTGTCCTTTTCCAAGATAAACATCAGTAACAAGGAAAAATCCACAAACACCAAACTGTAACTCCACGACGACGAGATTACACCGATTAAAGATAACTCTGGTCATTGATTCAGAGATGATCGGCATGCGTTAGTGTTTTAATAATTTGCATAATTAATAAGAATAAATCGGCCCTGTTTAGAAGTCCTTCTCCCAGCTGAGGCTGAAACCGAGCAGCAGCGTTAAAGACTCGGCACAGGAGACTTTACAGGAGGATTTTGCCCTGCATGCCTTTGGCCTCATAAACAAACTGATTAACTGTGTGTGTGTGTGTGTGTGTGTGTGTGTGTGTGTGTGTGTGTGTGTGTGTGTGTGTGTGTGTGTGTGTGTGTGCGCTCTGCTCTGGTGACACAAAGCAGAAGAGGTCTGGTCTGCTCAGTGACAGAGGGATGAAAAGAGAGAGAGAGGTGCCGCGTTGTGTATTCGGGGAAATGGGTCAAGAGGAAGTCGAGGGGTGTGTTTGTTAAGTGTGTGTGCGTGTGCGTGCGTGTGTGTGTGTGTGTGTGCACGCTTCACAGCTGAGACCGGGTTGTCAGACAGTGTGGGAATTCTCTCTTTTGTGTGTGTGTGTGTGTGTTGACGATGCATAACTTAATTCCACAGGGAAGCCGAAGCAACAGCGCCTCTGTTTCCTGTCCTAATTGCTTAAAATCCTACACAAATAAGCCTACACACACACACACACACACACACACACACACACACACACACACACACACACACACACACACACACACACACACGTGCACACACTCATTTACACGTCCTGACATCGGAGGTTTAAAAAGGACTTATGCAGACGGTTTTATCATTTGCATAGTTTTAGCTTCCATTATGTTTTTGTGTGACAGAAACAGCTAATTTATCTTTTTCACAGTGCGTTCACCGTCTTTGTCCCCCTCCTTCCACACCTCTTTCTCCTTGTGAGGATGCTATTGCCTTAGCACCTGCAGACAGTTATGCTGCATTAGCTGTGATTGCATGTTTGTTTATTTTATGCCACTAATTATAGTTTTAATGATACACAACTTACTGAAGAAGATTTATTGGCTTCGTTCCAACTAAATGTCAAGTGAAATGTGGTCGGTGGAATAACAGAAGGTTGTTGTCAGCTGTGAGGACGCACCGCTCTAAACTCTACGCTGCTGCGATCGGTCGTACAAGAGGCGATTTAAAAAAATATATTCGAGAGTCAGTGCGTCCGCACATTCGATTGGTTGTACGACGAGCGATCAAAAAAAAAAAAAAAAAGTATAGTGTGTGTACGCACGTGTGATTGGTTATCAGCCTGTCCAATCAGCTGTTCCCTTAATCTAAATTAATCCCTCCCACAACAAAACAACCAATCGCAGGCAAGAGCGTCCCTCCCGCCGATCCGATCGCCCGAGGGCACGACGCGAGAAAAAGACGTGGAAATCTATGAACGTTCCTCTTCGTGTTTTCCAGCTGGTTTTTTTCATTTTTATTTTATCCGGATTAAATGGAAATGACCATTTTTCTTTGTCGGTTCAAATAATCCCGATCGGGCAACGATGTAATATTTTCTTGCCCTCGTTGTCGCTCTGGTTTTGGTCTCCACCACCTGAAGCTCTTGGGCTGAGCAGGTAGATCATTTTTATGTGGTCGTTGGAAGTGTGTGTGTGTGTGTGTGTGTGTGTGTGTGTGTGTGTGTGTGTGTGTGTGTGTGTGTGTGTGTGTGTGTGTGTTATTTTATTTCCTGGCACTGAGGTCAGATGGAGAACGGAGGGGGTGTCCCCGCCTCCAATCTGGACCTGCCGGGTGGAGTCTGTCCTCCGTCTGCCTGGAGTCATGAATCACTGCGATATCATAAAACATTCACTTCACTCTGTTTGTTCGAAAATATAAATAAATAGGACCAAAAAAAAACGTTGCCCGATCGGGATTGTACCGGTGCCTCTTCCAGCCGCCGTCTGATTGACAGCTGAGGACGGTTGTCGGGGCGGTCAACGTGGGGGCGGGACGGGGGACGGGGGACGGGGGATGGGGAAAGGGGGGAGGGGAGGGGAACCCAGGAGGAGAATGCACAATAAGACCCTCTGGAAATGTAATAAAACTCACAGAAATGTCAGACAGTTTGGTGTGTGTGTGTGTGTGTGTGTGTGTGTGTGTGTGTGTGTGTGTGTGTCAGGCTTCAGATTAAGGAAACAAAACATGTCGAGGATGAATGTCAGATACATTTATTTTCTTGTGAATTTTAATTCACAATTATCTGGTTAGAGAATCAAATGTTTTGCTGTCGTCCTCTCATCATCATCACGTTCATGTTATCATTTTGATTTAATATCTCGTTGTTGTGAGGAAATGTGCTCGTAATTTTCCCACCTTCGGTTTATCGTGAAAAATGAATTGTTACATTTACTGGATTTATTAGTTTGAACTCTTTAATCGTGTTGTAGATATCTGATGAAAGAAAAAATAGATTTTAGCCAATGAAGGCGTCACCTCAGACATTGTGGGAGGAGCCAAAGAGCTCTGATTGGTTCCTGCGTTTAAATAACCACTGTTCAACCTGATGTTTATTTTTTATTTTTATTTATCATATTCACAAATCCAGCAGATAAAAGCACCAAAATAGAAGAAGACCAACAGTGTCGCCTTCCTCTGAGGTTGTTAATCCGTTTCCCTCTCAGGGTTTATTCACGTCGTCGTCACTGATCTTTTAAAAAAAAAAAAATTCAAATAAACAACCCTCTGTTGTTGCACTCATCACAACGCGATAACCGCTCTGTAATTGTCAGGTGGTGCGGTCGCTCACTAAAAAAAAAAAAAAAAGAAAAAAAAAACAAACAAATGAATATTTATGATCTTTTTTTTTTTTTTTTTGGACTAGTTTTCAAGCTACTTCCTGGTGATGGAAGGAAACGTTGCGTCGGCTGATGCTGCGCCATCTGGATGTTTTAGATGTTGGATGTTAGAACATATGGACACACACACACACACACACACACACACACACACACACACACACACACACACACACACACACACACACACACACACACACACACACACACACGCACACACACACACTCACACGCACACGCATATGGCTCTTTGAGATAGAGTGGAGACAGACTGGGCTATTCTGTCCGGTAGCACCGAGGGCCTCGGCATTGTTAGAAGTGCTGCCAAACAAACTTCAGCACACACACACACACACACACACACACACACACACACAGAAACGCGCTGCACTTGTTTCAGCGATGTTATTTGCGGTTCTGGAGCCGTTGATGTGAACCGTATCGGCTCGGCTCTCCGTTCATTGTCCTTCCCTTTTTCTTTCTTTTTTGTTTTTTTAAATCTGTTCGGTTTGTCTCATTATAAAGATTACTCCTCAAATTGATTTTTTTTTTCGTTTTTATCTCGGTTTTTTAAAGTGTCTTTGTTTTGGAGCCCGCCGTCGCCTGTGAACTGTTATCGTCGAGAGAGACTCTCTTCTTGTTTTATCACAAATTAAAAATGCCTTTTAGTTTTTTTTTTTTTAATGCGCGCCCTGATGAAGAAAAGCTCCATTTTAAAACCCGGGCCGCTTTCTGTTTTTATTCTAGGTGGTGATACGCTTTCCCTCCTCTGATAGATAATACCGGATTTTTTTTTTTGGGGGGCCGTTTCTGTGAATTAATTGCGTTTAATTAACGTTGCATCAGCGTGCCGTGAGCGTCGAGCCTGTGATCTACCGACTCTGCTGTCGGGACACGTTTCATTATATTTGTAGAAGTATTTACTGCAGCGGCTGCAGAGCAGAGTGCAGGTTATTAAAGTTATCTGAAATTATGCACCATCAGCGCTTTGATGTAGCTTCCTGCCGTGACGCCAGCAGCTCTCGTCGCAACAGTGTTTTGACTGCGACGCTGTTAGCTGCACGCTAGCATACCCACAATGACAATGCTAGCGTGTTAGCGTTGTTTACGTTGTCGTAGATTAGCGTGTCAGCATGCGAACACTTTTTTTTTTTTTTTTTGTAATTAAACACGACGCAAAACATTTCCGCAAAAACATGTAACAAATCTGCACAAAAGAAACGAATGCTAAAAACTAAGTGTAGCTTTGCGTAATTAAAATTGGTTCTCGGGTCACAACTTAACATTTGTTTTGATTGATCTGCTGAAGATTCAATATATAATTGATTAGTTTATGGTTTTCTAAATTTCTTAAAGCCCTGAAAGTGATTCAGTCTAAAGTTCTCTTGTTTTCAGATTCCATAAGTTCAATATTTTTAATTTGCTGAAACACATGACAAAGAACAAATCCCACATTTACTGTTTTATTATAACGGCGGTTGTTTTTTTGTGTGTTTCCTGCAGCAGAGTGAGGAGGTTGATGTCATCGGGGATCGACACACCTGAGCACTGAGCAGGTAAGAGCTGCTGGCTTTTATTTTGAAATCCTGACATGGAAAACATCTCTCCTCCGTAGATTATTATTATTATTATTTGTTTCTCAGTAAACTTCCTTTTTTCAATAAATTGTTATTTCTACTGCTCCTCTGCCGTCAGGAAAAACTCCCATCATGCTTTAGGTTTCCCACGATTAGCCCTTTTATTTTGGCGATCTCAGCTGGCCCCCCTGTGTTTGTGTGTGTGGAGGCTTCGGGGGGTTAATTGGATGCTTCAGGCCGTTTTTTAAAGAAATGGATTCTTGCTGAGACGACACCCCCCCCCCACCCACCCCACCCACCCATACCCCACCTCTCCCCCCCAATACAAACACCTCTCTCATATATCAGCCAATTACTTGACACCCTCGAAAACCCTTTTCTGTCTCCTATTATATCCTCTTTCTTCTTCCATTGGCTGCTTCTTTAAGACAGAATAAAATCTCATCGGTGTATTTCTTATAATTCTTCATTATCTCATTAGATGTTAAAGGCCTCACTTTGTGAACTAAATACATGTTTCAGGCATAAAACTCCAACCTCCAACTCAAAATACGTATATTTTTTAACTCTAAAGCTGCGACTTAAAGCTCAGGCTCATTATTTGGTCTGATTTTGCGTTGCAGTAACTGGAGAAATTTAGCGTGAATCTACCGAAAGCGTCCGTACATTTTTGCAGTTTACTGCTAATCTGCGTGCGAGACGTTTAGAAAACAACCCGGGCGACGCTCTCCCCCCTCTAAACCGCATGAAAACTCCAGATCTGTACCGTAATGTGTATTTTTCTTTTCCATAAAATGGCTTTTACAAAAATGGATATCCATAAAGTGTCATTCACTGAAGTCAAGGTGTCGGTTTTTGAATCTTCTACAATACAGAAACTTGGAGGTATTCAGATATTGTAGATGCTTTGTGCATCATTTCTTTTTCTTTTTTTCACATTTCAGCCTGCTGTATTAGAAATGTAAAGACTTCTACTAGAATATGACTTAAAGATTTCTGCTTTTGAAGGACGTGCTGCAGAACGGAGAGTTCGGCGGTTCGGTGAAGGATCACGTTGATAAAGATCAGTCGGCTTCGCTCTACAAAGCCTGCACTATTTTTTTCATTGTATATTTTCTTTTTGTATTTGAGAGTTTATATATCAGGCAGTTCTCTCCTGTGAGAAGTTAGTTAGCATGCTTTGATTTTTTTTTTTAAATCCTCACGTCCTTCATCTGGATTTTGCCGTGTCGTGTTTTTGAGTTCGTAGCGACAGATGTTCGACCTCGGTGACGTTTGTGGGCCTCGAACGATTGTTCATAGTTATTTATATTATTTGAAGAGTATATGAAGAGAATATTTTGAAGAGTTCGAACATGTCAGTCGTGAAATAATCGATCGGTCCAGATTTTGTCGTTACTGGACTGAAACCGAAGCCTCCGGTGTGACCGGTTGATCCGACCGACTGCTTTCTACGATGCGCTTCTGTTCGCTCGCCGTCTGCCAGCTCGGTGTGTGTGTGTGTGTGTGTGTGTGTGTGTGTGTGTGTGTGTGTGTGTGTGTGTGTGTGTGTGTGTGTGTGTGTGTGTGTGTGTGTGTGTGTGTGTCCTCCACTTCCCCGTCTGTGCTCCATCCATCACCGTTTCCCTCTCCGCCTCCTCCATCTTTCCCTCCGTTGTTTTTTTTTTTAAATACTTCTTGTTCCCATAAACTGCTTCATTTTCTTGGAGCTTGTTTCTTGTCACTCTCCAAATCTTAAGAAAGCAAATACAAGAGCCTCTCTGTGTGTGTGTGTGTGTGTGTGTGTGTGTGTGTGTGTGTGTGTGTGTGTGTGTGTGTGTGTGTGTGTGTGTGTGTGTGTGTGTGTGTGTGTGTGCACGGGCAGGGGGAGGGGGGTTTAAAGATGGGAGTTTCGAAGGGTGAAATTATTCAACGCTTTGATTTTGAACCACAAGATTCTGTTCAGTTTTGTTTTATTGTTTTTAATTTAGATTTTTATAGTCGGAGCAAAATATATGAAACTACTGTGAGAGACGGTCGAAACTTGACTTTACCTTTACCTCGACTCTGGACTCGCTTCGTCAACACTTTTTTTTTGTCGATCTGCTGTGAAAAGACTTTGAGATTTCATTTTGATTCCTATCCAGTAACTCTATTTGGTCAAGTCTTGGGGCGTGACTGGTTTTGAAAAGCACTTGAAACGTGACGAGTTTCGCAGAACTTGATATTTTACTTTTGTTCCGAATTGGATTTTTCTCAACAACAACAACCTCTCAGCATCTTCCCTCGTCAGCCCCCCGCCGCGGCGGGTTTCCTGAGGCCGGCTGCCGCAGATGGTTGCAGCAGCGGGGGTGTGACGCTAGACGAGGCCCCTGCTTCCAGCTGAGGCCGCCGGGGGCCTCGGGGTGTGTCACAGGGACCCCGAGTAGCAGCTACCAAACAATGCATGCGTCACTGGAAGGAAACCAACTTTTTTTTGTTTGTTTTCTATTTGCCTTCGAGCCGCCGACAGGAAGTCACGTAATTATTTACATAAAATGATTTGACTCCTGTTTTGTAGACGGTCAGACGATCAGCTCGTGGTTTCACCGGCTGAATACTGAAACACAACGTGAAGAAGAAACGGCAGAAATGGTTTAATTTCAGCATTAGCAGTAACTTTTTTTTTTTTCCTTTTGTGGGTGAGTTTCAGTTGGACGAACGATAAATACAAGAGCCCGACTCGGACTGGATTTCGATATTGGGAAGTGAAAAAGAAAACGCAGAATCAATGCAGCGACTGAAAAGTTGTGAAACACCTGTAGCCGTCCACGAAAGCAAAAACGTGTTATTCTCACACCGAGACGACGCTAGCGCATCGTTACACAGAAAACAGTCTTCCTCTTTAGTTACTCACTTTTTGTTTTACTTTAAAAGACGTCATCGGACAAAAACCAAACTGCTCCGACGCCCGTCGAGCGCCTCGGTGTTTTTTCAGTCAATATTTAAAAGAACAAGCGTTGATCTCTTCGGCACATTCTCTCCAGAAAACATCAATACTGACCTTCTCAAAGTCACATCAGTCGATCTGCGGCGGACGGTCGACGTCCCCGAAGGTTTGGGGATAAAAAAAAATAAAAAATAAAAGCTGAGAGACGTGTGGATGTTTGAGAGAGCTGCTTTTTATTAATCTCCTCCCGTCACTTCAACACCACGTCTGCTGATTTACACATGATTCACAGACAGTTTTGTGTGTGTGTGTGTGTGTGTGTGTGTGTGTGTGTGTGTGTGTGTGTGTGTGTGTGTGTGTGTGTGTGTGTGTGTGTGTGTGTGTGTGTGTGTGTTTGGGTTTAGTCCCAGAATCGTATCGCAGCGTGAAATTTGAGGTGCCCGACTTGGACTCGGACTTGGACGCAGATGGCCAAACATCAACCCGACCTCCTGCCAGAAACTCAGCGTGTGTTTCCATCACTGTCATTACAGAAATGTCCCCCCCCTCCTCCCCTATACCCCTTCCCCCTTTCCCCCTCCTTTAATCAGCTCATTAATTTAAAGCCTTTAAACGAGACAGAAGGGAAACGAGGAGTGAAAAGAGGGTTAGGAATGTGGAGGAATATCGCAAGAAGAAAAAGAAAGAGACGGAAAACAATTTTAAATAAAAAAAAAAAACAACCTCAAACGGGGGTAAAATGGCAGAAAAGAACAAGAAGAGTAAAAAGAAAAAGGGCAGCGAAGGAGAAAACTGTGCAAGAAGGCGACGGAGACTTGGAAAGCAAAGTTGATGACTTGGAGCAGCAGACTTTTATCAGCTGCCAACTGCTGCTGCGGTGTGTTTATGTGTGTGTGTGGTGTGATTGAATAGTTTTGAAGGATTGTTGCCAGCGTTTTTTGTGTGTGTGTGTGTGTGTGTGTGTGTGTGTGTGTGTGTGTGTGTGTGTGTGTGTGTGTGTGTGTGTGTGTGTGTGTGTGTGTGTGTGTGTGTGTGTGTGTGTGTGAATGGATGCTCATGTGTGGCTTTTATTTTTGTGTGTGTTTTCTTTTCTGTGTGAGCCAGCAGAGTGTGGCCTCCCGTTCTGGAAAAGCTTTTCTACTCTTTTTCTTTTTCTTTTAGCCGCTCCAAGTTGCTCCGGGTTTTGGACCGGAGACGAAGGAGAAAAGTTGCTCAGCCGGGTTTTTTTTTCTATTTTTGTGGAAACACTTTCTCTTTCTTTTTTTTCAGAGTGTTTTCTTTTTGTTGTTTTTTAACAGAAGCTCGCTGCTGCTGCTTCTTTGTTTTTTGTTTTTTTCGTTCTTCGCTGTCGGAGCCTCGTCTTCGTCAGGTGAACATCTGGTTCCAGTTGTGGGATACTTTCCCTTCGCCTGATTTTTCTTCAGGGATCAGTGCAGATTAAAGCAGGTCTGATTTACTGTAAATTGTACATCATGCAGGTTTCCTGCTTTGCAACATGGCAAATAGCAAAGAGATGAAAGGCCTGCTTTAATGTTTATAACTGATATTTTCAATAAGTATTGGAATAATCGGAGAACCCTGTTGCCATGGCGCCACAGTTCAGGTGGGTTGTGTTCTTTAAACTGAAACAAACTGACAACGAGAGAAGGAGAAGAGCACACGGACTAAAATACAGCAGGGGAGGGAAGGACTACGAGGGACAGGTGAAACTAAACAGGGGGGCGGGGCCAACGATCATACAAAAGGACGGGAAGTGAAACAAGACAAGACATAAAATCAAACGGGAAGCACAAAGTTAATGTAGCAAAAAAAGGAAAGAGAGCTGCTTCCACATCCTCGCACGACTTATCCAAAACATAAAAATCCATCATTTCCTGTTTACGTGTCTGCGGCTGAATTATAACGTTCCTGTTTTGTGATCTTCACTGTGCTCATATTTGATCCGCGGGGATTCATTCATCCATCGGTCGCCCGTTTTTCCGTAATGAGGATAAGTTACGAGCCCGTCGTCAGCTGCATTATTAATTATTATCGCTCGCGTAGACGTGTATTTCATGTCCTCCTTCTGAACATGTTTACCGTCGTTGTCGCTCGCCGACAGTCGACTGCTTTGATTGGC